>NC_136799.1:23661928-23956928 GCF_951216825.1 Electrona antarctica | reverse complement strand
GCTCTTAGAGTTACTAAAGCTGACTTGAGTTGGTCTGTGCTAGGACAGCTCTTAGAGTTACTAAAGCTGACTTGAGTTGGTCTGTGCTAGGACAGCTCTTAGAGTTACTAACGCTGACTTGAGTTGGTCTGTGCTAGGACAGCTCTTAGAGTTACTAAAGCTGACTTGAGTTGGTCTGTGCTAGGACAGCTCTTAGAGTTACTAAAGCTGACTTGAGTTGGTCTGTGCTAGGACAGCTCTTAGAGTTACTAAAGCTGACTTGAGTTGGTCTGTGCTAGGACAGCTCTTAAGGTGGTTGCACACCGGCCGTGTTTTTCGGAAAACCGATGGAGAAACGCCGCTAACAATCCGAATTCGCGCCCGGTGTGTGGAGACCTTTAGAGTTTCTAAACCTACACCAAATCAGTGTTGATTTCGTCGACTAGTAGTAGTAGTAGACTAAAAATGTTTGTCGGCGACCTTTTTTCACTGACAAACTAAGTGGAAACTAAATGAAAACTAAGCTATGATGACTAAAACTAAGACTAAATATATTGACAATTTTGTCAACAAATAAAAACTAGACTAACATGTTAGGAAGGGACTAGTGGACAAGAGATCCAGTAGCGCACAAGGCGTCACACTGCGACGCCTTGTGAGCTTGTAGATATGCTATTTTCAGCAAGCGTAAAATCAATCATTACGACGGCCCGCCAAAATACATTTTAGTCGACTAAATCAACTGTAGATTTAGTCGACTAAAATCTTATGCTATTTAGTCGATTTTTTTGACCCAGTTGTTGAGCCATCACTAGCATGGATACAGTAGTAACATCCAGTAGAGGGCAGTAGAGAGGCACTTCTGGCTCAGACTGCACTAGTGAAATTAGCAGATCTACACTTTTTTTTAAATAATTAAAGGGGCACTGTTTTGGACATACACAGTTCCCACTGTGCGCACGCACGCACGCACAGCTGTAATCCATGTTTTTTTTATGTGTGTGCAGGTGTTCTTCGCGTCGGTCCGTTCTGGAGGAAGTAGCCAGGTATTCTTCATGACCCTCAACAGGAACTCCATGATGAATTGGTGAAGAGCACGCCCACTGGCCCTGCTGCCTGACTCCTCACCCATTGGCCAGCCTAGCAATCCATCTCAGCCCGAGGCTCATCGCTCGCCAATCAAATCGACCGATGGACTAGAAAGGCCAGACCTTGAACTCTTATGACACTGGAGAGGCTAAAACACTGTAGAAAAAAAAGAAAAATGTCAAAGATATCGTAGAGAAGAAAACAAAATCAACTACAAATAAACAAAGACTTGATTCTAAGAGATATGTTACTATGGATACTCTGTTGGGACAAGCAGAAACCATCACTGCGCAAGTGACTGGCAATACTGGTGACACTGGCTATGTACTCTCTCTCTCTCTCTCTCTCTCTCTCTCTCTCTCTCTCTCTCTCTCTCTCTCTCTCTCTCTCTCTCTCTCTCTCTCTCTCTCTCTCTCTCTCTCTCTCTCTCTCTCTCTCTCTCTCTCTCTCTCTCTCTCTCTCTCTCTCTCTCTCTCTCTCTCTCTCTCTCTCTCTCTCTCTCTCTCTCTCTCTCTCTCTCTCTCTCTCTCTCTCTCTCTCTCTCTCTCTGTGTCTGTCTGCTCTGTCCTTCTCTCTGTGTTTCATTTTCAATGAGCCAGTACATTCAAAAGTCTTCAACAACCGTAGAACAAGTGTAGAAACACCCTATACCCCTCCCGCACCTTTCCTTGTGTCCTACCTCCTCTGGTTGTCTTCTACCCCCCCCCCCCCTCCTCGCCCATCCCAGAATGGGAATAATAGATCAAATGTGGACATACAGTAGAGTAGTATAGAAATGGACAACATGGTCATGCGATTGAGTGGAGGGGAGGGACCTCGAGTCAAGTCCTCCCCCCCCCCCGAAACGCGGCGGGTCTGCCTGATTTGTTTTCCATCGTCTACCTGTCTCTTCCTCACTCACTTCTCCTCGCCATCCTCTCCCTCTGTCTGACACAAACAACACCACAACCAAATGTGCAGTCATAATCCAGAGGGAGGAAGGGGTGGTGGTGGGGCGACCGTATGCAAAGATGAAACCTGCGTCCCTTTAAGATGTCATCAACACCCAGATCCTGTCCTCATGCTCCCCCCCTCCGCCTCTTCCTCCTCCTGTTGTCCCCTTCGATCCCTCTCTTCTTAACTCTCAAGACTTTTAAAAACTCTGAAGGTGCTGCATCAGATATACTGTAACATTAACATGAACAAAATGAGAGCGTCATTCTGTTCATCACAAATGTTTTTTTTTCTTCTTTCTTTTCTTCTTGTTTGTTCTTGCCTGTGTAACAGTTTGGAGGCACTCTCAGCGTCCAAAACTTGTTGAATTGTACAGCACATCTATATATCTATGATTCAGGAGTGTGTGTGTGTGTGTGTGTGTGTGTGTGTGTGTGTGTGTGTGTGTGTGTGTGTGTGTGTGTGTGTGTGTGTGTGTGTGTGTGTGTGTGTGTGTGTGTGTGTGTGTGTGTGTGTGTGTGTGTGTGTGTGTGTGTGTGTGTGTGTGTGTGTGTGTGTGTGTGTGTGTGTGTGTGTGTGTGCACATGCTCTCGAGTGCATGTGTGGGACTGTATGGTGAAATGCCAGAGACAGAACAGAAAGTGATGTTCCCACCTGAATCAGCGACATCAGCATCCAAACGTGACATTGGAATAAGTGTCCGGATTTAAAAAAAGAAAAAAGAATGAAGCCACATTGTCTGTGTGCACGAACTTCACTTCACCATGGCACTGAGAAAGTGTTATTGGGTTATATTGTATTTACATGCACAAACATGGTTCTGGGATGCTGTGGCCTAAGTTCAGAGCCCTGCATAATGGAAACGCAAGGTTACTTTAGTAACCCTGGCTCTCCAAAGCGAGTATTTGAAAGAGACCACCACATGTAGCAGTAAAGCCTGATTTATACTTTGTCGTACGACTGTGTTGCAAACTACGATGGAGTATAAATTGAGCTTAAGCCTGGATGAGCTCATATTTTCATAGAGAAACCTGATGAAGACAGAGGGGATGCTGGGATAGCATGAATATGCCGTCTTAGCAGGCATACTAGCACATAAAACTAGCGTTTTGGGTTTGGCTGTCTCAGTCTGTCCTTTTCCATGTATTGGGTTTGGCTGTCTCAGTCTGTCCTTTTCCATGGTGAAATACTGTTGCTGCCGGGTGGAAACCGCATATGTCCCAAACTGTTTCAAATAAAAAAATGGACGATCTATCAAAATGCGTCGTAGATCAGCTATCAGCTATTTTTGCTTCTTTTGTGTGACACCGTAGTATGAAGAAGTAGGGCATTATTTTAGGAAAAACATAAAACGTTTAAATATGGAGATAAGGGGTTTCTGCCAGAAAGCAACAAAATTCTGGTGTGCTGCTCTATTCATGAACAAGCTCTGCACAGGAAAACCCTGTGTTAATCCATCTCTCAAGATTGTACAATGTCACCCAGAAATGGGTCCCATTTATACACTCTCGGGAGTTAAATTAGCACTCTGTTTTTACAGTGAGGATGTGTGTTTACGGAGTATATAGAATATCATCTTTAACTGAGATATTGACTTGTATCGGTAGTGTGAAAGCACTTGAAAACATACAAGGCAAGATTCTGAGTTAATTTAACTCTGAAATTGTAAACTGGTAAATTCTTACATTTTAAGAGTTACATTAAACCTGTATTGTACTGTGTACAAGGCATTCTCCAGTCACGCTCCTTCCTTGTTTGACCACTCCTTATGCTTAAATTCGACCAGTGGTTTTCAACCTGTGGGCCTAGACTAGAGGGTATGCGTGTGACATCATCATCATCATACCCGGAAGTTATGCAGGAACGCCTGCGGAGTGCCAAAAACTACTTTCTGGCCTTGACAGCTCATACATCCAAACAGAAAAGTCCTATCTGATTGCATTAAACGGCGTTAACCGACGTTAAAATCACTTTGCCACTCAATTTGCCACGCACTCACTTTATGCATGCGCATACCCTCTATTGGCAAAACACTAATATTTTAGTATAAAATTAAAATTTCATGTATTTCTTTCTTTAAAACAGTTTTCATTCGAAACACGATTGATTGATCATCAAAATAAACATGCTCCGAAAATGCATGCGGGCCACCTATCTGACCACTTAACACGGCAGCCTTTGTTCGGGCTTTTGGCCTTTGGACGGATAGGTGGGCCACAAACACTTTGAAGATTTTCAAGTGGGCCCTGAAAAGGTTGAGAACCACTGATTTAGGCTGTACTTGTGGCGTCGTGTAGTAGATCTACAAGCTCACATCATGTTGCGATGCCCTGTTGTGAGCTTGTATATCTGCTGTACCAGCGCACAACACAAGTATAAATCAGGTTTTCTTTTGGCTCCTGTTTGTACAGTGCCTAGCATGACATAAGCAAAAAATGTATGAAACCGCGGCCAACTAATTACTATTATTGTTGTTGTTGACTGTACTTCACACATTTTCCTTGTGTTGCAATTTCATTTCTTAACACGATTATGATGTCTCTGTAATGGAGATTAACATTTATGACCTTAAGATAACTTTTGAAAGAGTAGGCCTACTAGATGTGTGTTTTTTTTTACTTGTCATTTGTCTTTGTGCTCATTAACCGATATTGTTTAAATAATGTGAGTGGGCTATTAACCCATGCAGTACTCCATCAGCCCTTTTGGAAAATGTAACATTTGCCATAGTTGCGATGCAGAGGAGAACCCTGGGAAATGTAGGTGTCATTATTTCGACCAGCGGACATGTTTTCTGGTTAACAGAAACCTACAGTAGTGCAACACATAAGATCCAAACAATTCAAGTTATCCAACAAAGTAAAACAAATATATGATTTTAAATGTTTATGTCTTTCTTTACACGTATCAAAAGTAAGCCATTCTGTCCTGTTGTGTTGTTAAGGCCACCTTTATGTGGAACAGCAGGTAAGGTTTACTGGTCAAGTCACTGTTGAGGGGAGCAGGCTAGAGTTTTTAGCAATAAAGAGCCATGCTGATCACAAGTGCTGTCTTCCCCCCCCCGTGTGTGTGTGAGAGTGTGAGTGTGTGTGTGTGTGTGGGGCAGTGGGCAACAGGCAGTGGATCTGTGTCCATCCTCAACCCTATATTTGTCCATCATGATGGTCACTCGTCTCATCGGTAAGGCTGACGGTCATTACATACCGAGGTTTCTTCTTTTTGAAAATGATAAAACACTGTACAATTAATTCTTTTTTTCTCTCTCTCTCTCTCTCTCTCTCTCTCCTTTTGTTTGTTCAAAATTTTGTTTTCTTCATCTGGAATGAGCATTAACTAACATGCTGTTTTTGTTTGGGTTTATTTGTTTTGTAAAAGAAATGCTGTAAGAGAGAAATAAATGAAACTATAGAACATTAATCCGTAATGTCTTATGTCTGTATACAGCGTGTGTGTGTGTGTGTGTGTGTGTGTGTGTGTGTGTGTGTGTGTGTGTGTGTGTGTGTGTGTGTGTGTGTGTGTGTGTGTGTGTGTGTGTGTGTGTGTGTGTGTGTGTGTGTGTGTGTGTGTGTGTGTGTGTGTGTCATATAAGACTGCTGTTGGATCAGACCAGACACAATACAGTGTACATATAATACACTGATACAGTGCACTGTACATGATGGCTATAGCATTTATACCTCGCACGGTGGCTGCTGTCATGTCTCAAAGATAGCTGATCTACAAGCTCACAACGCATCCCAAAGCAATGTAATGTATGTGTATAATTTATTTTATTTGTTTCATGTTAGGTGTGTTGCCTACACGATCAGGACCTCCATCTTTCCCTTAATCTTCAGACAGGACCTGTCTTTAATGAATCTATACCCACTGCACTTTATGTTTGGGTATTGTAATGTGTGTGTTATCTGAGTGTCTGGTGTTATCTGTGTGTCTGTACTGTATACTATGTATGTGGACAAAATAACTCATGTTCAAACAATTGCTGAGGGCTGAAACTTGATTGGGATGATCATACCCTGAATATTCAAGATTATTCCAAGGTTCCTGTCAAATGCTGCAAGAGTGAACAATAATCAATTGGTTATATTTACACACAACTATTTACACACTTGCAGAGACACATTTGTGCATGACGTGCACATACAAACAGGCAAACACAGACCAGACACAGGGGATAAACAATCAATGGAATAGGCACAAATTGTAATAGAGAACTCTTATTTTATATTCTTTGATGGGGGTGGGGGGTGGCATGTTATTATCCACCCTAAATAAATGTGTCACTACTATATATTATTTTTTTCCCTTTTCCCCCCCCTAATCCTAATGGCTATTAACAGCGTATGCACATGGACTCTGTTTGAAGCATTTTACAACCTTTGTTGCTACTTTTATTGTACTTGTTTTAGACGGCATGCCTTTATCCTAGTTTCTTTGAGGCACTACTTTGTTCTCACTCTAATTATTTGACTGTTTACCTTGTTTGTTGACTAGAGTTCATGCCCACTCTGCTTAAGCTGACGTTTGAGGGTCTGCCTGCTTAAACGGATTAATTCATTATCAAAGTATTCTGCGACACCCCCACGGCACCCACTCTGAGAAACCTGTGCTAAATGCCCAAATTGTAAATGGTGCTACTGTAAGTGTGTACCTGTTTCCATGTGTATTTTGTTATGCAAGTATGTGTTTTTGCACCAGCAAAGATCCAAGGCCAGTGACCCTCAGACTTTGTTCCGTCCCTCAGAAGTATATCATTAACCGTAAACCTGTGTGTTTTGCTGCTTGTGTGTATTTGTAAGATAGAGGGTGCTAAGTGCTGTCCAGATGTCCTCACTAGAGAGCTAACACCATGTAAACCAAATCAGCAACACTGCATTTGATATCAGTATTATCCGTGGCACTATGCTGCTGTTACTGTAAATTACATTTGAGATTTTAGATATTTCACTCTACTGTACAGCACTTGATAGAATACAGGTACACACACTTAGATCTATGCGTAATTCACTTTAAAGCATAGATCTAAGTGTGGAAATATCTTCTATCAGTGTGGAGGCAAAGTTTTAGCTGGGTTGAAGGGGCTGGTCAGCCTGCCATAAAACCCACGTCACCTAATAAAATGCCAGAGGCTGTATATTATGCTTAATGGCTGTGATTGATGATTCTTTTTTTTGTTTTGCTTTGCAGGCATATATCGATTTTATTATCTACAGGTTGTGTATTCATAGGAAATTAATTTTTGACAGCATGACATGTGCGTGCATGTGCATTTCTGAGAGTCTGCATGTCCTTTAATTGTGTGTGTGTGTGTGTGTGTGTGTGTGTGTGTGTGTGTGTGTGTGTGTGTGTGTGTGTGTGTGTGTGTGTGTGTGTGTGTGTGTGTGTGTGTGTGTGTGTGTGTGTGTGTGTGTGTGTGTGTGTGTGTGTGTGTGTGTGTGTGTGTGTGTGTGTGTGTGTGTGTGTGCAGATTAGAACGTGGACAGAGCGTGATCCAATGTGGAGGCTTCACTGATGATTACCTGAGGGTGTCTGAGAGAGGGGGGGGGGACTGAGGATACAGAAACACACATGCACGCTCACACACATGCACGCTCACACACTCACGCACACACGCACACACGCACACACGCACCCACTGACCCATTGTCTCTGGGAAGGTTTACACTCTGCACCCATGGAGTCGTCAGGAGGAAAGGTACGATAATTCTTCACTAAAACTTTTTAAACTTTCCAACCCAAATTTGTAATCTGAGGCTGTAATGCACATACAATCAGTTTTCACTGGTGGGCACTCGGGCTGTGAAGTCGGGCAGCACTGTACGTTTCGTTGTAAGGTGTTTATACCTTGACAGTCATTTTTAATGACTGTGAGTCATTTTTAATGACTGTCATGTAATTCTTTACAACATACTTTTTGATTACAGTATTTTGCTCATATAATTTAAATGACAGCAAATTAAATATGTATTATGACAGTCACATAAATCATATAAATGTTTGATTGTGTCATTAAAATGATCACGTTTATAAATCTACTTCTGACAGCCTGCAGAGGCAGAGAATAACCTTTTTCCTGAAGGGGTATAAGAATAGCAAGCATATGCATTTGTGTGTATTTCTCTATGTGTTTGCCTTTCTGGAAATGCATATGCATACACTGTCTGTGTGTCTCTGTGTGAATGTTTGTATGTAAATATAGACTATTGATTACTAGGGGTGAGACGATTCACTTACCTCCCGATTCGATACAATATCGATACCTAGCCGATTCGATTTATATTGCGATTCTTAAATATATTGTGATTTTTTGGGGGTTTTTTTCAATTTACTTTGCTTTTATTATACTAGAACATTTTAAAACAATTCTAAACAATATAGACCATGATAAGTTAAATCATACACTTCAATACAGACAGATATATATTGCAATTCTTAAATATTTTGTGATTTATTGTGATTTTTTTCCCCAAGTTACTTTGCTTTTATTATACTAGAACATTTTAAAACAATTCTACAAATATAAACCATGAAAAGTTAAATCATACGTCAGTCTTTCTGACATGAAAAAGAAGAAATAAATAAAAATCTATTCAGAACTTTGCTATTCGATTTTAATCGCGATATATCGTTTTTTCGATTATTCTTTTTTTTGCCAACCGCTATTGATTACTGTTGTTCACTTTTTCAGCAGTTGACAGGGACCTTAGCAGTGGCTGTCTTCACTGCAGCCCTGGGGTCCCTGCAATATGGCTACAGTCTGGGAGTTATCAACGCCCCACAGAAGGTACTGTATTCATACAAAGGGAACATAGCATTGATAAATAAAGTGTTGCCACCTACTTGTAAATAATACAGCTACTGTACAGCTAGCTACAGTAGGTACTATACACCTGGGGTTGCAAGCATCTTGTTCGATTCATCCCTGCCAGGATGGAGGACGGAGATTATGTTTTCGGCATGGGAATTTGTTGCCTCCAGCGTGTGTGTGTGTGTGCCACACCGCAGAATTTGGGTTTTATTTAGGGGTGCCAGACAATTTTTTTGGGGGGTAGGGAGGGTAGGGACACAAGGTTATACTAACTATAAGTCAATCAGTACAAATCTACACTCTCGGTATTGAGCAAGATATGAACATTGATAAGATCATAGACAAAATATGACAGGTGCTTATTTACTCAATAAGTACAAAAAGCTATAGTATCAATTCCCTGATGAGATAATAGAAAATAAATAACAATAATTATGATATACCACTATGCCAGTGCAAAACAAATGCTCTGGGCTGTCACTGTCTGATTATCTAAATGAGCAATTCAACAACCCTGTTTTATATCAGTTATATGATCAGGGCAAGTTGCCCTGATCATATAACTGTTAACATAAACAGAATCCACCACCCAACCAGTCTGGAGTCTGCCCTGCAGCCCACATTACTGCCTGGTTATCAAAGTAAAATGAGCAGCTGCTTGTGTTATTTGTTATAAATATTATTAAGTATCACATTTGCTTGATTGCCTAGAATGCAGACGCTAGACAGTTTGTGTGATCGATCAAACTTCAATTAGAAAATTGTGAAATCATGACACTGACTGGACAGAGAGAGAGACGGAGAGAGAGAGAGGAGCTCCCTCGTTCGGTGCTCGGTCCATGCGTCACGTGAGTCGTGACAAATTATTTGAAATGATTAATAAAACCTTTTTTTTGTCCACACCAAGCCCCCAGTAAGGCTATCCAACGTTGAAGCTGCCACTACCTACTGGCGAAAAGTGGAACTGCAGCACGTTCATGGAGGTGGACAGATGTTCATGATGTCATGTGCGTCAGCCCAGGACCTCAAATTTGAGGTCCGGGCTAGGCTAGGCTAAACTTCCGCTCGCTCGAGCCATTGCATTGAGTTTTAATTGTACTTCCGTCAGTCTCCCGGGTGCTTCAAAAGCCACTGAGCAACTTCCATTGAAATGAATAGCTTGGGTGCAGGGCTAGCGCTCCGGTTCGGTCTTTATCCTTTTATTACTCTACGGTCCACACACATATGTTAATGTGACATCTGACATGACAGCCTACACGAACGGCTTCAATTCACTCCAGTGACGAGTCACAGACACACACAGTGTGTGTCAGACAAATTATGTCACAACACACGCACAGACACACACAGTGTGTGTCTGTGTGTCTGTCCGTCTGTCCGTGTGTCTGTGTGTGTGTGTGTGTGTGTGTGTGTGTCCGTGTGTGTCTTGTCTTCTCAATGTATAATCTCTAGACTGATTAGCATCATACTTTACATAATGTTTACTGTACAGTGCCAGTAGGAGTAGGCCAAGGAAGATTCTTCAAATCGGCCTCATGGTCACTCCTACTAGGCGACATTGCTGTTCCCGGCCACATTACATTTTGGCCTACTCTTGGACCCTTCTTTCATCCTAGATTCCTTAGATCACCATCATTCCTTAGATCACCCACCCAGATAACCCACATACAGTAACTACTGTATGTGGGTTAAGGCTTATTGCGCCCTTAGGTCACATTTACTATGAAAACCTGCATCTCCCGTCAGTTGGTTGGGCTCCATATATGGTCACGCCTTGTGACATCACGTCGCCTCGTGACACGTCACGCCACCATATATGGCCATCTGCAATCTGCATATATGAAGATCACAACACTAACCTCACCTAACCCTGGATAGCCATACATGGAGAAGACTGGATCATTACCTAGATCTGCATATATTGAGCTGGCCAGCAACTCAGGTCTAGTTTGAATTGAAATAAAGGTACTGTTGTTCCTGGACAAAAGTGTTAGTGCCACATTATTTTAACTAGCATGCCACTTCACGTTTTGGCTCTCTTGACACTCTGTGACACTCTTGAACTGAATGTCACACAGTCAAAACTAGAAAAGTGCGCTTCACAGAGTGCAGATCTCCGCCAGTCCGGGTTCACTACCCACTTAGAACATGGATTTAGTGACAAATGTCACCCATAGATACTGATCATACTGTACATGCACATAGATACCGCAATAGCTGCTGCTGTTCATTGGAGTGATGTGTCACGGCTGCAATATTGTAGCCTGCATGGCTTTGGCTGATAAACTGATGAACTTGGATTCACTCTCGCTTCCTCACCGGTATCAGTCTGGACTTCATCCCATAGGCAGCTTCCTCACCGGTATCAGTCTGGACTTCATCCCATAGGCAGCTTCCTCACCGGTATCAGTCTGGACTTCCTCACCGGTATCAGTCTGGACTTCCTCACCGGTATCAGTCTGGACTTCCTCACCGGTATCAGTCTGGACTTCCTCACCGGTATCAGTCTGGACTTCCTCACCGGTATCAGTCTGGACTTCCTCACCGGTATCAGTCTGGACTTCATCCCATAGGCAGCTTGCAAAGTCTGCCAAGGCATGCTTTGACAGACAGACTCATCTAGCCAATCAGTGTAACAAAAAGCTGACGTCATCACAGTGCTAGCGCTAGTGCTAGTAGGCCTACTTGAAAGATACAGCATTAAATAACAACAATGTCTATTTTGTTTAGTTTCTACTTTCTACGTACTATGTCGGATATGTATGTTGGCGTCTATATCTGAACTAACTACACTTTTGTATGGTTTCTGTTGAAACATAAACTTGTGTCGAGGCCATTGTTTTGAAAGTACTGCAGCATGTACAGTATGTTACATACACATGGACCAATCAAGAGGCTGCTTTTAACTGTTGTACGGCAGTTGAAATGCAGTCATTGATTGGCCCCAATCATTTTCTAATTTCTCCAGCTTCCACATACTTTCTGCCTATGGGCTGAAGTCCAGACTCATAGCGGGCCTCCCCACGTCAGTGAATCCATGCTGTGTCTCTGGCCAAAGCCAGCCGCCAGGCTAATATTGATCCAGTCAAGCCGTGCCTCCTAATACAGTACATGTACTGCAGGAGGTCAAAACTCACCACAATCTCAACCAATGTTCACGCGGTTTGGTTTGTTACAAATATCAGTCATGTACAGTATAAGCAGCCATTTATAGTTTGTCTCCATTCCTGAGATATCACTGATGTAATTTTGACCTTGATTGTGACCTTGACCTTTGACGTTATTGACCCAAACGTTATCGACCCCTGTCACAGTTATCAACCTCTTTCTGTCGGTTCACGGACAGACAGACACATGCTGGAGGTAAATACCAGTGGGAGAGAACAAGACAAAACTAGAGCGAAAATCCCCGCCAGGCCGGATTGCCTATACCCAGGGCTTTGCAGCAAATATATAACTATAAAAATAGTTAAACAGGCTGATTTGAGTGCATGCATGCTGGTGTGTATGTGCATGCTTGTCTGCGTGTCCGCCCTGTGCATTTGTGTCTATTCGCACGCACGCACGCACGCACGCACGCACGCACGCACGCACGCACGCACACACACACACACACACACAGTTGCCAAACATACTTTACAGTATATGTGCACGCACCTGGATGTACAGATGGTCCTCAATCTACCTTTTGCTGATCAATTGATATGTCTCTTTCACAGATCATTCAGGAACATTATGGGCGGTCCCTGGGGGTGTGGTCAGAGAAGTCTGCCATCCCATCAGAAAACAACACAGAGCACCAAGAGCTTGCGCCAGTTGCAAACGCTGCCGTGATGATGTATTGGTCTCTGTCAGTGTCAATCTTCTCCATTGGAGGCATGGTTTCATCCTTTCTGGTGGGCTTCATTGGCGATCTGAGAGGGAGGTGAGAGGAGCCTCTCACCTTAATTCATGAACATTTTAGAAAAACAATTGAAATAATATTGAATGTATAGGAAACAAAAAAAATAAGGAACCCATAAAAATGTGTCCGCGACCCACAAATGGGTCCCGGTGCACTCGAGCAGTGGGGTCCGGGGACCTGTGAGCTCCAGGGGGTCTCCAGCTACACGATTGCTAGGATCAAATGGATCCTTATGGGTCTGTAACTCTGAGAATGTACAAATGCACATTTTTACACTCTAAATTGAGTTAACTAAATTAACACTGAGGATTTTGGAGTGTAGATTGGGGTCCTAGAGATAGAAATGTTATCAAATAGGGTCAAATGCAGATGTTCCCAACCACTGGTACTAGTACCACTGGTGGTACAAAGAGAAGTCGCCCAAAAAAAGGAGAAAAAAGACAAAAGTGGAATGAAATATTTATATTACTCCAGGTAGTTATTCTGACCAAGCAATTGGTTGAAATAGGCTATCCGTGCTGACAGCACACCTAGACGTTGATAGAAGATTTGAGAATGGATTAATCACATTAGAAATATCATCAGTTGTGCTGAGTAGTGATTAGACAGAGTTTTGTCAGAGCAGGAGCATTATTGGCTTAGGAATGGAACAAAAAAGGCAGGTATACGCTCCTGTATTTTAACATCAGTTATTATGGTGGTACTTGGAGAGCCAGATATTTTCTGAGGTGGTACTTCAGTATAAAAAGGTTGGGAACCTCAAAGTAGATGAGACGAGAGGAGATGAGAGAAGGGATAAATATGTGCTCTTGATGTCCATTGACGGGCGTGAAACGTCCTGAGAAGAAATAACAGTGTCTGTCTGTCTGTCTGTCTGTCTGTCTGTCTGTCTGTCTGTCTGTCTGTCTGTCTGTCTGTCTGTCTGTGTTTCAGAGTGAAGGGGATGCTGATGGTGAATGTGCTGGCTGTGGCTGCTGGTCTGTTGATGGGGTTGTGTAAAATGTGGAAACCTCACATCATGGTCATCTCCGGCCGTGCAGTCATGGGCTTCTACTGTGGTACGCTGCCTATTATGACATGCTAGGGTTCATGTGGTTAACTGACCCTGTGTCAGACTTCTGATTGGTCCCTGACCGACCAACCAGCAGGCTCATTCCTCCTTGTTCCGCCCTTCGGGTTGTTTATGCAAAGTTTTGTTGTTTGTTTGTGTTTAAGGCTTGACGTCAGGGCTGGTGCCTATGTACATAGGAGAGATAGCTCCTAAGGCCTACAGAGGAGCTCTGGGTACATTACACCAGCTGGCTATAGTCACCGGTATCCTAATAAGCCAGGTGACTGACACACACACACACACACACACACACACACACACACACACACACACACACACACACACACACACACACACACACACACACACACACACACACACACACACACACACACACACACACACACACACACACACACACACACACACACACACACACACACACACACACACACACACACACGATACGTATTGTTTGTGTGTGTGTGTGACTGTGTGTGCGCGCAGTGTGTTACGCATGTGAGTATACATACAGTATGTGTGCGGTCCATCTGTGTATCTGTGAGTATGTTTTATGTGTGCAAGTGCTTTTGTGAGCTCACTGCACACGTGTACATACATAATTATGTACTGTATGTGTGCTGGCGGGTTTGTCTGTATGTGTTTGTACTGTAGGTGATAGGCTTGGATTTCCTGCTTGGTAATGATATGATGTGGCCCCTGCTGCTGGGACTGTCTGGGGCCCCAGCACTCTTACAGTCTCTCCTGCTGCCTTTCTGCCCCGAGAGCCCTCGATACCTGTACATCAAACTGGGCAAGGAGAACGAGGCCCGCAAGAGTAAGTGACACTGATCAGTACAAATACATTTGCATGAGAAAACAAACACCTACCACTGTGGTTCTCAAATGTTATTATTCCAAGGACCCCCATAACAAAATAGAGCTGCCTGACTGACAGTCACTGGACCCCAATTTGAGAACCACTCTGCACTCCCACTCCAAAGGTGCTATAACATAAACGCACTCCATGTTAATGAATGCAGCCATTCTCACTAGTTGCGCACAGATGCTCCACTTGCGCACGTGACAAATATTTTACGCTCTGGTTTGTCCTTGCTTGCACATTGTCATTGAAATGCATTGACCAGACGTCTCTCTGTGGCCAGGTTTGGCAAGAACGGTCTTGCAAAAACCTGTGCGTGCAATTTAGCACATGGGAGTGAGGGCGCTTTTTGGTGGGTTCCAGGTGTTAGGCTTCTAGGCTACTCTACTACAAATCACAGAGCCCCTTATTATTCTCATGCTCCTGCTCTTCTACCATCCTCTCTCCTCTTTCCCTCTATCATCTTCCTCTGTCTTCCACTCCCCCCCTCTCCCTTCTATACCATTTTATCTGTCATCCTTCTCTTGTGACTGTTTTCTGTCCCTCTTCTTGCCATCGATCCCTGGCTGTGTCCCTCTCTCTCCTTGTCAAGGCCTGCTTCGCTTCAAGGGGACATATGACCCCACTCCTGATCTCGAGGAGATGAGGATAGAGAAGGAGGAGGCAGACAAGCAGGAGAGGGTCTCTATCCTCTCCTTGGTACGTTCCTATGGAAAGGACCACTGATGGGCTGGAGGGAATGGCAAAAACAATCTTAGCCAAAGCAATTTACACAAGAGCAGAATTAGCTTACATTCCAATGTCACCAATATTACGAGCAAACAATAGCTGCAAATGGACAGCAGAGCATAGAGCTTCTTGGAATACTTGAATGTTTGTGCAAGGAGCAGCAGGTGCATAATAGTGACACAATCTAATACAACAGCATTCAATTACATTGTGTAATTGCTAAGATATTTATTTTTAATTTCTTTTTTTGGTAAACTTTATTTTTACATTTCTTCATATGACAATACACATGTATAATATATTTATTTGTACAATGCAGGGAGGGATGGATGGATGGATAATGGATGGATGCATGGATGAATGGATGGATGGATGAATAGATGAATAGATGAATAGATAGATAGTAAAAATCTAACAATTTTCTTTTTTTTAATATATACGTATGTGGAGGATCATGGATGAGAGTCAGTCTACTTTTTTCTTTGATTTGTCTTTAGCATTATACTGTTTCCTTGAGTGGATTCTTTCTTTAACATATTGTGTCACATGCTCCTTTCTAGATACGATCCACTGTGTATAGACAGCAGCTGTTGGTGGCCCTCGTGATGCACCTCTCGCAGCAGTTCTCTGGCATCAATGCTGTGAGTAGAACAGTGGTTCCCAAACTTTTTCATGTGAAGGACCCCCAAATTGACACTAATTAGCCCGCAGACCACCATTTGAAAAGATATGCCTGGGACCACCATGCGAGAAGATTTTTACGGCTCTAGCAGTGATTCTCAACCCGTAATTTCAAGAACCCCCAGTTTGACCTGTATATTAATCTATCTATTTATTTTAATTTATATTGTAAAATCAATGTTAATTTAACTCTGAGAGTGTACAAATGAAACCAAATGGACCTGTTAGGGTCCATTTGGTTCCGTTTGCACACTGTGACAATTTAGTAATCTCTTTGTTTCTCTCTGGGAAGACAGAAATGTAAATATGTTACTTAGTGAAAATAAATTGACAGACATTGACTGCTTATATTTGTCTCTCAGATCTTCTATTACTCGACAGCCATCTTCGAGCGGGCTGGAGTCGGTTACCCAGTCTACGCCACCATTGGAGTAGGGGTCATCAATACAGTCTTCACTATGGTGTCTGTGAGTAGACGCACGCACGCACGCACGCACGCA
This sequence comes from Electrona antarctica, assembly GCF_951216825.1. NCBI lineage: Eukaryota > Metazoa > Chordata > Actinopteri > Myctophiformes > Myctophidae > Electrona > Electrona antarctica. Next base: position 23,940,371 of record NC_136799.1, on the reverse strand, counting down.
CGCACGCACGCACGCACGCACGCACGCACGCACGCACGCACACACGCACGCACGCACAATTACGACTCACTGAGTCAAGGGTGGTTATTTAAATAAGGCAAAGGTGTTTAATGCCAAAATGAAAGTTTTATTCCAGTATGGTTTGAGTGGCATACAATTTAGTGCTACAAAATGTGCTACAAGTGAGCAGGGCTGAGCAGGACCTAAAGCAAAGAACGAATCAAAAGTTACCTAATACTTTTTCCTAACAAAACCCTTCCCGAATCTGACTTGCTGAACCTGCTCTTGATCATAATACAATTATGCACTTTAAACAGTATGTAGGAACTCTAACAAGATAGGACGTTAATCAGAGAATTCATGAATTTAAGGCACTATCTTTCATGCGAGGGCACGCTGTCTCTACTCTGTGCTAGAGTTTAAACTGAAATGACAGCGGCCAGGAGTGAAGCCTTCAGGGTGGCTTTAAGCTGTCAGGTGGACTCAGATGGAGGAGCCGGTTGGATGCCGCAGGATTAGGAGCAGGCGACCAATGATGGAGTGTTAGGAATGCTCCCCACCAATGGCTGCGCTGACGGGGACGAATAAGCATAAGCATATTTTATTATCACATTCAACTGTGCATATATTTCCTGACCACTGGTGTGATGAGGGTTGGCACTGTAGCAAAACCAAGGGGCACATGACCACAGTCAGTTACACATGCACACATTTATCACCTATTACACTGAGGGAAAAAACAAAAAAACAATGCATTTAAAGATAGACATGTGTATGTTCTAGGTGGCTCTGGTGGACAGGGCTGGCAGGCGCTCTCTGACTCTGGTTGGTCTTGCAGGGATGTGCTGCTGTGCCATTGCCATGACAGTGGGCCTCAACTTGCAGGTTTGTCTAGTCATCCTAGCTTCTGTCTGTCTGTCAAAGCAAGCACTTGTAGAACCTGTTCTTTTCTTTGTCATCTGCAATGCAATGGCAGAGGCTCATTGAGACCCCATCCCCTTTTTTCAAATTCCTCACTTTCTTCCTTCTGTTGCTATACTGTATATTTAAATTATTTCTATACTTTTTACTTCAATCGACAACTTCTTTATTTGGCAGATGTTTGTGGGACATACGCATCAGCACCTGACGAAAAACACTACTTGCACGGCCTGCTTGCGTATGTCCCGTGGCAGCGTATGTCGTAATGATTACTTGTGCTTGATATGCAGTGGTGTCAGATTACATACATGTATACATAGGGGCATTACCTTTAATCCACCCGACACTGAAACATATCATCATTACGTCACCATCGACAACCAATTATACCCTGGCATTGGTACATATCTTCATCACGTCATATGCTAGATGCTGCTACGGGACATACACATCGTAGCACCTGACAAAAAACATTACTAGTAACTAGAAAATACAAACAGTGTGGGCTCGAGTAGCTCGCTAAGTACAGTATGATGATGATGTATGATGTAGACCTCCACCCACGGTACTGTACCCACATGTAGTTGGGGAATGGGAATGGGAACATGTGGGAAATGTGTCTTTGTCTTTCATATTCAGAATGATACCTAAAATAAATCATGGTTCTAACAACATATTGTGGATATGCAAACCACTATGGATATAGGGCGCATGAGAAACATCCTAAACATGATAATTCTTGTTCTAAAGGTGACTTATGCCCTCTCCTCTTCAGAATGATTACTCATGGATGAGCTACGTCAGCATGTCTGCCATTTTCATGTTTGTCAGCTTCTTTGAAATTGGCCCTGGCCCTATCCCATGGTTCATAGTGGCTGAGCTGTTCAGCCAGGGACCTCGGCCGGCAGCCATTGCTTTGGCTGGCTGCTGCAACTGGACTAGCAACTTTATAGTTGGCATGACCTTCCCTTACATACAGGTGAGCACACAAACATGCATGAAAACAAATGTACACATACACAGCATGTATTCTTCTATTATTATTTTAATAGTTGTGTGCCCACTGAGCAATAGACGGCTATTAGACGTGCGTCTAAAAATGCGATAAACGACTCAAAATGAACGTTCTTTTAGACGTCTATCCTTAGATTAGACGTTGATTAGCGGTTGTTTAAACGTCTATATATAGACCGTCTATATATCTCATTTTTAGCCGTTTTTATCGCATTTTTAGACGGCCCTCTAGACGAATATTAGACGTCTATTAGACAAAAGAAATGCTCAGTGGGTGGGTTTCCTTTGGGTACACTGCTTTCCTCTCACGCCAAAAAACGTGCAAGTATGGTACTATACGTATGTACAGTATACTTGGAGTTGGCCCTCGAGCGTTGCAGTGTGGCTGCTCACTCCTAGGTAGTTGGGATTGGTCAAATGCAGATGACAAATTTCCCCAACCTCTCAAGTTAGAGCTAAACCAATATAGATCTATGGGAAATGTATTATTTAATTAACACAACCATTGTATTTGTTTCCTCCAGGAATGGTTGGGGAATTATGTATTCATTCTGTTCGCTGGATTTCTCCTTGCCTTCACTGTGTTTACTTACCTTCGGGTACCTGAGACCAAAGGGAAAACCTTCGAAGAAATTGCCGCTGTATTCCAGAAGGGCAAGAAAAAGGTGCCCCCTGGACCCATAGCCGATACTGAGCTGGAGAAACTCAAATCAGCCACGGACGCCTGAGCACAGTATTTGGCATTGTGCGTGTATGTCACACACATACATTAGGCTACTGTAGGATGCATTACAGGCAAATGGGGGGACCCTGTTCAGACAGATTTATACTTAGTTACACGCCTGTCGTTCTCTGAACACATACCTATGTTCCCTCAGTTTAGGGTAGGGATGAGGTTAGTGTTAGTTTTGAGGGAACATTTTGGTGCACGATACAGTTCAACAAAGTATATTAAGCCCGTGTTTGTATGTGGGAGGTCGTCCCTTGGAGCTTGTTAGGAATTCCATGCTTTCTCCAGGACAACTGTGCAGGTTATAGACAAGGGCCTTGAACTTCAGGTCCTCTGGTTAGAGGGCACTTCCCCCATCACCAATACAAATGTATTATATCTTTGCTGTCGGGAAGAAACCACCTAACTCTAAAATGTTCATTTTTCAGGAATTGAAAAATATCATTTTTTCAGGAAATAAAGAAAACCTTATATACCTGTATGTAAAACAAAGCAATGCTTCCTCATCAAAGTTGGTATTGTGACTTTATATACCATATTATTGTCAATTACTTGCATGACAGGGGGAGAGGTGGTGGAGTTAGCTGCTTTAGCAGGCAGTTTGAGGGTCCAATTAATGGAGTTAAGAGGTTTTGTCTGAACCGCTTTTTACTTTTGTCATTGGTTCAATATTTTCTTAATCATCACACAGACGTAAAGGGTGTTCAATAGCACTAATTTATGCAAATACATAATAATCAAAACCACAAAAATGGAGTTAGGTGGTTTCCTCCCGACAGTGATAAACATGTGCCTGTAAGCCTGTTGTTATGTACAGTAGGATACACCATACTTTGTAAGCTAAGACAGTAACTGAACATTATGATGACAGACGTTTGTATATCTGGAGTTTTGTTTACATATCTGACACTAAGTTATCTCAAAACTATAAGCCTCTCTTCCAGTATTGGCTATTTTTTAACCATACACAACTGAAACAATCTAATTTGTTTGCCGAAACATGTATACAATGTATATTACCCAAATAAAATAAATTACATATATATATATATATATATATGTGTGTGTATATATATATAATCTAGAAATAACATTGTGTTGTTTCATTTTGTTGTGCTGCAGTAAATCAGATTGTAGTGGTTACAGTATATCCTCATCACAACACCCCCATCCATGGTGCTGATCAAGCATAATTATGTATAGTGCAGACAGGTGGCAGTCAGTATATGAGAAAATGAAATTTTCTGCAGATAGGATTTCATTTACCAGAATATAGTCCCTCTCCCTCATCCTACAGCAATGCCTCTTCAAGACTACATGGGAACCTCAATAAACATGCAGTGTCACTCTGATCCAAACATTCACCATTCACCCATGTTCAATTCATCATAACGAGACGTACAAATATACTCTATATAGCAAAAAACAGGAAATCATCATAGGGGAGGTAAAAAAAAAGGAAAGAAACAAACATGTATACAGTGAGGGGAAAAGGGGTGGGGGGGGATTCAGGTTTTACGGGGACCAGTTTCGAATTGCGGCCGTCCGTAGGTGCCCTTTGAGAGCGGTTTTGAAGGAGTCAAGGGATTCGCATTTAGTCCCTTGTTTGTGCCAAATCTGGGTTGCACATGGTTAGTTGCGCTCCCTCTGGTGTTATGGGTGTGGACTTCATTGACATTAAGGAAGTATTTAGCCAGGTACATGGGTATCTTGGTGCTGTATTGAATCTTGTGGGCCAGGCCCATTGCAAGATGCTGTACTCTGTCGTCAACCCTAAGCCATTCCAGTCTGTCAAAATGGGCAGGGGTGAGGTGGGTTCGTGGAGTGAGGCCAAGTAGTAACCTGACAAGTTTGTTTTGGGAAGTCTGGAGCCTTGTCTTAAGGGCCTTTGAGGTGATGTGGTACCAAGAGGTGCATGCATAGTCGTATAAACCTTGTACTAGGGCTCCTGTTAGGGTCTTCAAGGTGTTTTTGTTGACCAGTGAGTAGATCCTGTATAGGAATCTTGTTCTTTGGTTGACTTTTTTGATTACGTTGGTGGGCACTTTATCACCGGAAATAATTGCCTTGGCGGCTTGGCTTCAGGATGGAACCTAGGTAGGTAATTGTGTGTGATATTGTCACCCACGTACTCTAACTAAGAAGCCATCTGCCTTGCTGAGATTACTATTTGATCCAAAGAGAATGGATTCAGTTTTTCCCACTCCCAGGTAGGTAAGGTAGGTACTGATCCAAAGAGAACTGAATCCATTCTCTTTGGATCAAATAGTAATCTCAGCAAGGCAGATGGCTTCTTAGTTAGAGTACGTGGGTGACAATATCACACACAATTACCTATAGTTTGTTATCAGCGAGCCGGATGCAGATTCTACCTAGTTCAGAGCTGAGGACCTTTTCAACCTGCAGTTTGTTCCTGTCCGAGACCAGCAGTGGCGAGTCATCTGCGAACAGGATAGGACAGGACAAGCTGATGTCATAGTATAGTCCTAGTATGCTTCCTTGTGGAATGCCACTTTATTGTCATAATAATAATAACTAGAACTGCACTCTGTCGAGTGCCTACTTGCTTGTTGCACACAAGTAGGCCATAAATGGCAGAGCTTGCGCACAGATACTGTGGTTACTTTTGATGTGTATGCACCGTCCCAGCATATGACGTCAGGGTATAACTGGCGTCATATGCTAGCTCTCAATGATGACTAACTCTCAATGATGACGTAATAAAGATGTGGATTAAAGGTCCCAATGCCAGAGTGTAATTGGTTTTCGATGGTGACGTAATGACGATATGTTTTAGTGTCGGGAGGATTAGAGGTAATGCTCCTATGTATACATGTATGTAGTCTGGCACCACTGCCGTATCAGGCACAAGTAGTCATTACGTCATTTGCTGGGACGGTGCATACGCATCGTCCTGCGAAACTAGTACTTGCACGCTCTGCTTGCGCAAGTAACTAGAACTGCACTCTGTCGAGTGCCTACTTGCGTGTTTCACACATAAATGGCCTACTAGTGCGCAAGCAGAGCGTGCAAGTACCATCGACCGCTACAAACTTTCAAATCTCAGCCTCTCTGAAGTAACGGTTTCAATATTTAATTATTAGGTTTAGCTATGTGATATACGTACCTAGTTTTTGGCAGTAAAACAATAGTATTTCAATAGTATCCAGTAGTCCTCCTGGATATTCCGATCCATGAGGACTTCAACTATTTCCTGGGAGCATGACACCAATTTCTCGCCACGAAAGTCTGCTATATTGAGTCTATATTCAAACTCAGGAAATTCTCTTATACATTTCTCACAGCGGTAATTTCCATTCTTAAGGTCAACAATCTTGGGTATAATTATGAATTATTAGTTATACCCTGTACCAGGGTATAACTAATACCCTGTACCAGGGTATAACTGGTATAAGTGGCTCCCAGTGGTGACGTAATAAAGATATGTTTCAGTGTTGGTATATATATATATATGCAATTTGTAAGTTGATTAGCGGTATACTGTGGTTACTTGGGTCGTTTGATGCGTATGTCCCGTAGCAGCATATGACGTAATGAAGGGGTTCATCACGTATATACATAGAGGACATGCCTCTATGTAAATATGTATATGTAATTTGTGAGTTGATTAGTGGTATACTGTGGTTACTCGGATCGTTTGATGCGTATGTCCCGTGGCAGCATATGACGTAATCATTACTTGTGCTTGATATGGTAGTGGTGTCAGATTACATACATGTATACATAGGGGCATTACCTTTAATCCACCCGACACTGAAACATATCATTACGTCACCATCGAAAACCAATTATACCCTGGCATTGGTACATATCTTCATCACATCATATGCTGGTACGGGACATACGCATCGTAGCACCTGACGAAAAACTACTCTGCTTGCACGTATGTCCCGTGGCAGCGTATGACGTAATGATTACTTGTGCTTGATATGGCAGTGGTGTCAGATTACATACACGTATAGCCTAAGCCTACATAGGGGCATTACCTTTAATCCACCCGACACTGAAAATCCACCCAAAATAGAGTTTTATGGTATATATTTAATGCAAAAATACTAAATGCATCAAATTGGCTTTCTACAGTGTTTATGAATGTGGATATGCACAATGAATTAGATTTATGATTAATGCATTAATAATGAATGCATATTAACCCCTTCATGCCCGAAAACACCAACATTCCATAAAGATATATCTGCATCAAATCTGCTTTTTAGAGTGTTCATCCATGGATGTGGATATGTAATATATGATTTCAGAATAGGGCATTTTTAGATATTAACCCCTTCATGCTTAAAACAGCAAAATCCCATACAATACAATAATCAATGCAAATGCAACACATTTTCATTGCAAAATAAATGCTTATTTGGAAGTGCTCATGGAAGGCCAATATGTTCCCCCCCCTTATTACTGTGGGAGAGTGCAATCATCCAATCCACTAAGGCTAAGCAACTCATACTGTAGCAAAGGGTTGAATACCAACCACTTGACATTGTGGCACATATTTTGGAGGCGCAACCCACACGTTTAGCTGTGTTGCTCATTCCACGAACGCTTGATCTTTACAATCTATATATCGTTGTAAAGGGGAATAATCAACGATTAAAATGATATAAAATACAATACCAATTGGTATTATTAAAGTGGAGAAATAATGGACCAAAGTTAAGTTTCAGAACTTTTGTTGCTGAGTTTATATCTTTTATGGGATCTTTGGCATGAAGGGATTAATATGCATTAATTAATAATGCATTAATCATAAATCCAATTCATTATGCATATCAAAATTCATAAACACTGTAGAAAGCCAATTTGATGCATTTAGACCAAGTATTTAGCATTAAATACCATACAACTCTATTTTGTGTGGATTTTCCGGCATTAAGGGGTTCATAACAAAAAATGCTCAAGGGATATCACTGAGCAGTTATTACATTATGAGTTGCTACACACCCTCTTGTTTTAAGAGGTGACCCCAAGCTACAAGAATCACTTGAGAAAAAAACGTTATCTGACGAAACCACGTTCAGCCAAAAATCACCCTTTCGCTCCCGGACTATAGCCTCGGTCCCAGCCATACTCATCTGCTTTCCTCACACTGCCGAAGCACTTCCGCCCTACCCTCCCCAGTATCTGTGTATCCTCCTGCAGTGAGTGCTCTACTGACGTACGCCTTTTGTTGGAAGGTAAGCGCAGTGCTACATTAATATCAGATTTGTAAACCGCAGTTACCACATTTGTGGCCTCTTCTGCTTTGGCTAATCTGTGAGGGAGTTGACTTTTTAATGAGACGAGAAGAAAAAAAAAGACCAGAAAAAGTGCGTGCGTGTCTCGAGAAAGCTGGTGTTCGGCTATGAATCAAAAGAAGTTAGCTAGCAAGCTGTGTTGACGTTCTATATCTACTTGGATGTACAGTATGATGTGCACATTGGTAGCTAGCGTTAAAAAGAATGGAAGGGTGGCGTCGCCCACCGGAGGCTAACTGTTTTTAGCCACGTTAGCTTGTTGTAAACTGGCTCAGCTGTCTCTGGCTGATTTGCCACGTAGCTGACGAATCGGCCAAATACAGTACGTTCTGCTCAACGAGGTAACAGCATGGGTTGTCGTGCAGCTAACCTGGCTAATTACGTTAGCTGTCAAAAGAAATGTCAAAAGCAGCACCGCGATGACGAAACAAAAACAAGTTTGAACATTCAAATGCTGGTGTCAGCTGATCTATTGGACAATTTGTAGTCTAACAACATTCCATTTTCAACCCACACAGCTGGCATAGTACCGGTACTTACATATGCTATAGAATAATATAGATGAATCAGAATCATATAGATGGAAGCATAATGGTTAATAATATAACACACTTAACATTACTGGCATCTTAATTTCAGCTAGCGTTTTAAATCGGAAAGTCTAATGATTAATTTTACAGTTGACTGACCAGTGACCACTTGGATTTTATCCAATTTATGGAGCATCCCATCCTGGCAAGCTGTGACTAACGTACAACAATATGTTCCACAATGGCCACGTAGGCAAAGACTAAGTGAATGACAAACATGCAGTGCATTCAAGTCAGATTATAGCATCATTCACTGCACATATTTGATATTAACAAACCGGCCAATACATCTATTCGAGATATTTAGTAAAACCCCTTAACTTAGTGGATGCTAGTGGTTTTCTCTTGTGCACACGCAATTGTAATTTATTATTGAATTATTGCATGGTTTGGTTAATCAGGCTTTGTTTAAGTAATTACAATGATGAGGGATTGTGATGCATTTGGATTGTGATGCATTTGTACTGCAGTACTCGGAAGTATAATATGCTACAGCTTCCACAGTTCATATGTAGCGTGTTTTTATTTTTCTTGTGTCCATTTGTGTCAAATATTCCAGCATCCTGTGAGCAGTAATCATGAACCCGAACTCAGACCTCGATGCTGAATTCTCCAGTACAGATTCTGGAGCCTCCTCCACCTTTCCCACGCAATGCTCCTCGCTGAGGAAGAATGGCCATGTCATGCTGAAGGGACGCCCCTGCAAGATTGTTGACATGTCCACCTCCAAGACTGGGAAGCATGGACATGCCAAGGTAAAATCACCTGGTGCATAATTTCGAATCCGGTTCTTAACCTATTAACATAGGGAAAGCGTCTACTAACTCTGTGTAATCACTTATTATTTTATACTTTGGCTATTCAAAAAATAAAGGGAAGCTCAGCACACTCAGATCTGTGTGTAGCAGAGTGGCTCAGAGCCTCTGCCTGATGGCCTCAAAAACAAAAGTCTAATATCTCCCCCAGAGCATAGGGATATCCCTTTGGTCTAGTGGTTAAGATATTGGACTTTGACGCGGGAGACCCGAGTTCGAATCCCGGGTGTTACATTGGTGCCTTGACCCAGATCGGGTTTCCCTGTGGGAGGAGGTCAAAAGGGGGGAGAGTGTAGCAGAGTGGCCCAGAGCCTCTGCCTGATGGCCTCAAAAAAATAAGTAATATCTCCCCCGGTCCATAGCGATATCCCTTTGGTCTAGTGGTTAAGATATTGAACTTTCACGCGGGAGACCCAAGTTCGAATCTCGGGCGTTACATGTGCACAATCAATACATTTATTTGCAAGCTTTCAGTCTATACTGACCTTCTTCAAGTGCCTGAAGTCTATACTGACCGAAAGCTTGCAAATAAATGATTGTGCACAGATCTGAGTGTGCGTAGCTTCCCTTTATTATTTGCCTTATCCTTTTGTGACTCCAGCACCTCACTTAAGTTTTTTCAGCAGATGAGCTGTGTTTTCTTTGTTGTCTTAAGCTATTTAAAAATGTCAGATATACAAGCTCACAGTGCAGGACCTTTTTGCCGTGCTATGAGCTTGTAAATCTTCTATTTTTGGTGAAAATAACTGAAATATTTGCTTCTGGGGGTCCCAGGAGCAATGGGGGTGCATGAAAAAAGGGATGGACTTCTTCAGCGATTGGGCTACAGTGATTCCAGATGGAAGCTCGTTGTGAAACAAAATGTGAAGCAATGCGTTTTCCATCTGGTGGAGTCAGTTTACAATAATCCAACATTACTAACTGTACCCATAACCCTAACCGCATGCGGAAACCATGGGTGAGTCTTAACCGGCAACGTATGTCGGACTAAGGGGACGTCAGACTAACTCGTGCCCTCCCCCCACCCACTGAGGGCTACATACATTTTTCAGAAAACTACCAAGATGTTTGTAGAATCGGCCTCAGGTCTTAATGGGTTACGTGTCTTGAACCATATTATTTCTTGGCATTTCTTAGTACATGTAGTTCGGCTATTTTCGGCAAAGAGAAATATAGGGCTACTACAGTCTACAAATATATCAGATTTACGTGGTAATGCTGTTGTATAATTATTCAACCACTCCTTCTCATTCAGAAGTTGGAGCCACGTCTGGCCCAGGTGCTCGCTTGGTTTGGGGCAGATTTAGTAAGAAACAAGTACACATTATACATCTGTTCTCCCAGGTTCACATGGTTGGGATTGACATCTTTACTGGGAAGAAGTATGAAGATATTTGTCCCTCCACTCACAACATGGAGGTTCCTAATATCAGGAGGAAAGAGTACCAGGTGAGAAACCCTGATATCAAACACATTTTGTGATGTAATACTTAAAATATTTGTGTCTTGCCTCAGCGATGAATAGTATATTGCAACATCTGTAAGGACTACTTTGGTTTTCTCAGCCAAGGTTCATGTTATATATTTTTTTCCATTTACTGCATTCTTTTGTTTGAGCATACACACAGTATGCCATATTTAGCTGGTTACAATATTTAGCCACTTGCACGAATGCCTCTGTCACCCTGTCAAAACAATTGCGAAAATCGCTAAAACGAAAGAAGGTAGCAAATTTAAAAAAAATGACTCGTCTTTTACAATCTCTAATAACAACTTAAAACATGAACATTGGTTGGATAAAAACTAAGTTGTCCTTTAAAGTGTTAACATCAGATAATTCCAACTAAGGTTCACTTCACAAAGATGCAAACATTTGGGATTGAATTGATTGATTGAATAGTTTATTGAGCATAAATGAAAAAACAGCAACACTGTACAGTCAAATACTTGGTTCATAAGGGATAGCACCGGCTCGGGCGGCTGGCGTAGCCGTCTGGGCACCTGCGCTGGTGGTCCAGCTTTACAGTGCGTCGCGGGTTTGAGTCCCCATTCCAACGACCTTTGCTGTGTGTCACCCCCAATCTCTCCCCATTTCCTGTCTGATTACTGTTCATCTATCAATAAAGGCAAAAAAGCAAAAAAATATCTTAAACAAAACAAAAACAGATAGCAGTAGCACCCAAAAATGTCCTTGCGGTCTTGTTTCCATTTAGGCCCTATGCAATCAATTCATAGACATAACATGAATAATAACAACAAAATTCCAAATCGTCAATAACAAATACAATAACAATAACAACATTAAAATCATTTCAGGAAAAAGAAAAAACTATGTACAGTGTGGGGAAAAAGGAAGGGTGGGTGATCACCTGTTTAAGGGGGAAGGATCATATCCTTAGTCTTAAGTGACATTGTGATGCTGGAAAACCAAGAGTTGGAAGCATAGTCAAAGAAGGGCTTGTTGTCGAGAATACAGCCCAAATATGTAATCTGTTCTTTGCTGGAGGTTACTATGTCATCAACTTTAACCTTGATGTCATTTATGTTGACCTTACTGAGGGAATGTTTGTATCCCAAAAGAATAGATTCTGTTTTACGATGTAGTGAGAGTTTGTTGTCGGTAAGCCAAGTACAGATTTTGGTGAGTTCGGAACTGAGAGCCTCCTCGACTTGCATTTTGTTCTCACCCGAGATCAGGAGTGCTGAGTCGTCCGCAAACAAGAACAATTTGCAGTGACAGGCAGCTCTCATGTCGTTAATGTAAAGGAGAGATATCCCTCTGGGATCTAAAGAAAATAAATAATAATGTCCCTGATGCAGTTGTCAGTGAGTGTTGGCGAGAATGCTCTTGTGACTCTCACTCATACTTATTACTGTTTGAATTGTACTCTATTCCTGAAAAGGGTTAGGGGAACAGTAATTATTGCTTGCCATTGGGGATGTACTGTCTTCAGTGTTGACACTGCAAAGAGGCGCTGAACTTTTTGAGCATTCTTTATTTCTGTTATAAGCTCATATGGGACTTGCTGACATTGAAGATGTCAGCAAGTTTTTAGCACTAAAGGTTACAAAAAGTGAGACTGCCTCACTGCTCCCTTTGACAACTTTAAATAAATAGTCTTGTCCACCACACCTGTATATCTAGGTTGCCTCTTATACAAAAATATAAGTTACAAGTTACAGTTCTCTTGTATCATACCGTACTTGTATTATTAATTTATTTCCCACCACGGAGTAACCTCGCATCAGACTATCCAGCAGACTATATAGCATAACTATATCCACCTCGGAGGACAGTCAAGACTGGCAGTGTCGGTAGGCCAATCAGAGGCAGGCGGGGCGTTACCATGCCTATGCTCAAACACAAACAAGATATACGCTGTGTGTAGCAGTGCTGCTGATTGTGAGAGGCCAGCCAACCATGTTTGCTACTACGTGGCCTATTTTTAACCTAAAATGTTTTCAGATTCATATTTTTATTTTGGCATGCAGATTAAGTTTAAAATGAGTAATACACTGTCTGGATGTGTAGTTCTGTAATCAAAATCAGCTGTGTTTGAAGCCGTGCAGCTATGGGAATTAAACAGTGAAATCAAGATTAATTTATATTCATAAGGGTAGCGGTATGACATCACGCAGCATGTTTTTGTTCAAAGGAAGTAATTCAAATCAGCTTTTTATCAGCTTTTTTATATACAAATACACAAAAATGTAAAATGTCTTATTGTTTTCGCATCTATTGTTATGATGACCACTGATATGCTCAAAGTGTAAAAAACGTATTTTTAATTTCACTACGTCTTTTAAGATAAAGCTTTCTAACTGCTAACTTTCAGATATACAGTAGCTGTGTAAATCTCATCCTACATGCCATTATGTAAGTTTTATGTAGCGTCAACTTGTCTAAGGCATGTCAAGTAAATTTTTATATCAAATTCCAACAAGGCAAAATCGGATTTATTATAGAGCATATACTGTACTGTAGCTCAGTAGTTCCCAAAGTGGGGTCCGGGGACCCCCAGGGGTTCTTGAGGGAGTTCCAGGGGATCCCCAGCTAAATGATAGTTTGAAAATAAATGGACCCTTATGGATCTGTACAAATGGAACCAATGGGTCCATTTGGGGGGGGGGGGGGGGGGGGGTAGTTAAATTAACATTGATTTTACAATATGGGGGTCCGTAGACTAATGCATGTCAAACTGGGGATCCTTGAAATTAAACGGGTTGAGAGTCACTGCTAGAGCCGTACAAATCTTCTCTTATGGGGGTCCCTGGCATATCTTTTCAAATGGGGGTCTGTGGGGCTAAATAGTGTCAATTTGGGCGTCCTTGACGTGAAAAAGTTTGGGAACCACTGCTGTAGCTGATAAAGTTTCTCCTGTCATGTTGGTGTTCTTTCAGCTCCTAGGTGTCCAAGACGGTTACCTCAGCCTGATGGATGACACTGGAACAATAAAGGATGACCTGAAGGTGCCAGAGGGTGACTTGGGAAAGGAGATAGAGAAGAAGTTTGATGCTGGTGACCAATTAATGGTGGGTTTCAGCAGATAGTCATTGTGTGAATTTAGAAGTGTAAGGAAAAATTGTTGGCTTCACAGCATTGTTACTATCGTGGCAAAGACGGAAAAGGTATGGACCCTAGATTAGTTTACACATCCCTATCCATTATTTAACACACACTCTACAACCCCTCCATCGGTATTTCATCTCGATTCTCCATACATCATGCCAACTCATTAGTAGTACATCCGCAATCCGCACCAACATCTTTCTTTAGCACATCCACAATTATTTAAACACACGTGCAATAAATCAAAATTACTCCCGACACTCCAGACAGCAATTGAGACAGACTTGTTGTCTACCACATTTTTCGAATGCTTCCACGGCACCACAATTAAAAGTTTTTAATTGTACTTTGACCCCAGGAAGAATAGTCTCTGCTGAGGCAGTGACTAATGGGGATCTAAAATAAACAATAAAGCTACAGTAACGTGTTCATAGATCAAAGCTCTCAGTCACGACTGATTGCAGTCATTTGGATGCCATAGAAGCCAGCGTGTCTTCTGTGAAAGCATGCTGCACACCGAAAATAGCAGATCTACAAGCTCAAACACGCGACGTGTTGTGAGCTTGTAGATCGGCTATTTTTTTGGTCATTAGTTATTTTAAGATGACAGAGTATTATAAACTAGGAATAGAATACAAGTTTAGAAGCATCTTCCATGAACAAGAAAAAAAAAGGTTAATACCTCAAATCTGTGATTTCTTCAGCTGGTTGGCTTTTACCCCTTATGTGAAAAATGGGTGAAAAAATAGGTTTAGAATGATCATACCTAAAACATCATTACATTTTCAGTCTTGAGATCTTATTTTGCTTCATTCTGTGCAGGCTGTACTTTAGGAACTATGTAGAAAATGAAGTGGATGTCCCGCCGCACCTCACTTCCATTTGGTCTGTGCAGTCGCATAAATGACTGCTACTGGAAACCTAATTAGTCAAAGCCTAGCTAGCTTAGAAGAAATATAAATTCAAAAATAAATTTGATATTTTTAAATATATTTTCGTGAACACAAGAACGAGATCATAATTGGTCAAATACCCTTCTGGTCTGAAGCGCAGATGATGGCTTCCCGTTATCAACTTTTGCGGGTGGAATTACATCTCTCTAGCATTTGATGACTGGACGAGATATTGAGATGGTCTGGCTTAACTAATTGACTGCCAGCCCTCCCCCGCCCCCTGTTCTCTCCTTGCCGGGCTTTTGTTTGAGTGTTAAGATGTGATCGTTGAAATATACTGTAGGACATTAAAAGCTCATCAGAATCAACGTCACATCACAGGTTGTAAAGACGTCTGTGAAAATATAGATATCTTTTGCTAAAGGTTGATGAAAACATGAACAAGAGTGCTGTCGTGGAAATTGTTGACATGTTGGAAGTAGGAGTGGGTTCAATTAATCAATATGGCAATAACCGTATCGTGTTCCTTGCCGATAATCGTATCATATTGTACCATATCGATACGGCAGGAAATGCTGTGTGACGCGGCTTTAAAAAAATGAAAAAAGCATCGGAATCAGTTTCTGTCTGTCAGTTATCAGTAATCGTTTGCATTATCCATGATTCCATAAAACATTATTTATATTTTCGGCAATTGGTGGTCTAGGACTAAATTTAGTAGGACACATGGTCATTAGTCAATCAACGCGTATCGTGATACATATCGTATCGTGATACATATCGTATCGTGGCCTCTGTATCGATCGTGAGGTTGTTGGCAATACCCAGCCCTAGTTGGAAAGGAGAGGTAGTTAGTAAAGTGTAAATCCTGTTATTATTTATTATACTGTCGCTTCTGTTTTGTTTGGTAACTTGACTTTTAGTGAATTTTTGTCTGCTATATTAATTTAATCCGATCGCTACTTCCACATTTGACTATTTACTGTAACTGACTAATAGGCCATTCATTATTATTATTACTCTCATTTGTAACCCCCTTAGGTCTCAGTGCTCATTGCCTTGGAGGAGGAATGTGCAATTTCTGCCAAGATTATGCCCATGTAACCAGGAGATGTCTGGACACTCCCACGCCTCTTGGTTCTGAAGCCTCACCAAAGCTAATAGCCTTCACCCCACATTTTCACCAGTATCCCTGCTGACCACCTGAAGTCAGGAAACTAGACCAAACCAGGCTCTTCCATGTGGACCTTGGGCTCATGACTGAATGGCATTCACTTTGATCACTGATGTTATCACCACTTAATCCACTGCAGATTAGATTTCCTTAAATTAAGTACTTATTCCAGCAATTCTTTGCAACATTCCTCATAGAGAGCATGGGGCCACGTTATTATTTTTGCTCTTAATTGTTTACTTTTTAAACATTCCTGTATTTTGTATACAAGGAGTGTAGTTCTCAAGTTTGCAGTGGCTATGTAGTTACATTTTCTTTTTAGTTGCTGGATCTGGGCTCAACCCAGCAACTTAACCTTCTTCACACATTACATTATCTGTCATTCCAGTTGTTGAAATCTTGCACTTGGATCCTTATATCGAATCGATCGGCCATATAACATCAGTGATTGTCTTGCAGTGTGACTGCCTGACAGTTTACTTTATATACAGACACCAATAACATGTAATCTATTATATAAACTTCTTGGCAGCCATATGTCTGATCCAACAGCCACATTTAAGTATTACCTCTGTACCTGGGCTCCAAGTCATATTGGTCCCAGTGTTGCAGCCAAGTAGAAGGTCCTGGTCTGAAAAATGAAGCCATTGTGGAGGTGAATTAAACATGCAGCCTCTCCTCATGGCTAGCAGTAGGCGACTCCACTGGTAGCAAAAAGAGGTCTGATTGTACAGAAGTCAGAGAAAATGACCCTACTTCTCACTTGATTGTTTTTACCATTCTCCTAACGAGTTTATGTTCGGAATAGCTAGTTTTAAGCCGATGTTCATTTGTTAATTTACGGTCCCATTTAGAGTAAACTAGGCGCAGGGTATGCTTTAAGGCGTGGCTACTGGCTATTGTGAATGACAAATAGATGGCACAGTGATCACCATAGAAGCGTATCAGTGCGTATCCCCATCTCTACACTCAAAATAGTCACCGCTGGTTGCAGAAATCCAAGATGGCGATGGTCAACATGATAAACCTGAGTCTTCAAAATGTGACTTCACAAACCAATGGGTGATGTCACGGTCATTACGTCCATTATGTTTTTACAATCTATGGCTGCAGCAAAGGTTGGCTTCCTCTAGCTTCTGCCCTCAACCATTCTGCAGGATGAATGGGACCCTTTTCTCTGCTGAGCTATGAACCCTTTTACTTTTCACATGAGGCCTTTCTGACAGAAGATGTAAAGAAAATTAATATTGGAAAAAAGGAGCACATTATTATTATTTTTTAAGTTGTGTGTTGGGGAATAGGATTTTATTGCTGTTTATTGTTTTGTTATAGGTCAATTGGAACATGCTCAATACCACTTACTGCTATATGACTATAGACGCTGCAAATTTACTGTGCAACAGCAGCTACAGCATGTAGCCCCTGACTCCTGTATTATGGAGCCTATAGCTTAGCTTGGTTTTACCTTGGGGTTCATGCATGGCTCATTAGACCTGACTGATGGGAGGCCAGCTAAAGCTACAACTATAATGGTTTATAGCTGCCTCTTGGTCACAAAGGCAGTGCCATACTTTTTTATACAAATCTTGATTCTGTAGCACTGGTTTAAGCACCCATCCCTCCCTGTAAGCACTATATGTTCTTGGAGACAGATGTGGTCTATAGGGTGTTCCAAGTGTATTATTTACTTGCAAGTTAGTTGAATTTTACCCTTCCAAAACTTTTATACAATATTCTAAATTAGTTTAAAGTGGCCTTGTGCCTCAAAATATGGACAGTATGAAGGTTTCATTGATACAAATCGTCTGACAAGTACAGTATGTGCATGTGGCAGTTTTTCTCTACTTTCTAAAGCATGTTGTCAAAGTCCGCCATACACTCAAGCTCTTATAAAGGCCCTGACACACCAGGCTGATTTGTAGGAATTAGCAGCGATTTATCAGATCAATTTGTGTTGCCTCATGTAAAACTTATGTAAAACTGCTCTGAAACACACCGCAAAGTCTACAGCTGAAGCTGACGGCCAACTTCCACTCTTTATCTGCCGTTAGATTGCTGCTCACTTTCTCTTGTGCTTTGGTTTGCTCAGGCTGAACTGCTAAATGGAGAACACTCCTTACTGAATCCCTCCGCTGCTAATTCAACATGCTCAGTCAGTTGAATGGCTACCGTTTATTGTGTGCCTACATGCAACGGCACAGGAGACGCAAACAAACAACCCACAAAAACCCTGGCAATTGTCGACCATAGATGAAGTATAACGTTATGGCTGATTTTGGCTTAGTGTGTCATGGCCTTAAGACCATGAGTTCCTGCCTGATTTATTCAAACACCCTGGCACCTCTCACTTTGTAAAATCTGTGCAACTCCTCCCATATCCATGCATCCCAGTGCTGCGTTATGGTGTATTTCCAACGCAAGATGACATATAATTATAACTGCACTTAGGCTGAGTTGTCATTACAGCAATTCTGTATTTGTAATAACCAGTTTAGTTGCTAGATCCATTTATACTAACTACCTCTTCACTTGACATAACCAAACAGCTTGCTGGTAGTAGCTACGCTGTTGGATTTGGGTTGGGGAGGGTTGTGTTTTTGTTTTTATTGTTTAATCGACCTGTTTCAAAAATGGATTCCCCCAGGTGATGACTGGGAAAGCATCTATGTTGCCTAAACCTGCAGTAGGTTGCCTATGCCCAAAACGTTTGTGTGAAGTCTGTAATAGACGAGGGAGGGAGTTGCCAAAGGGGAGGGGTTGAGCTAGCTTGTTTAGAAACAATGGCTTATAAATACTGGCGTTGATAGGTAGGGGCTGCACATTGCACAATTCTTCTTTGGAACTGCACTTCTACAGTATAATTACCTGAGATAATGTAGGTTGCTCCCTAGTGGCATGCTTTGAGTAACATTTGGACACTACTCACTCCCTTTATAAAAGTGATTTGGTGTGGGGTTAAAAGCTTCAAATTGAACATACCTAGTATTGAATTGAAATCTAAATGCAAGCTTATCTTAATATCTTTACTGTATTGATAACCAGTAGGGATGAGCAAACGTAAAACAAATACATAAATCAAAGTCGAATAGGCAGTGCGCTGTCCAAACAATGTAGAGTCCTTTGTCTCAAGGAAGGAAGGCTTACATATTTATGTTGTCTAAGAAAAATAAAACCCATTCTATAATCGAGCAGTTGGGAAGAATAACAGTCTTAAATCCATAATTTATTCTGACGCCTCCCCGAAAAGACCCCTTATCCATAATTTATACATTATGGATAATTGTTATTCGTCTCAACTGCTCATTTATCGATGGCCATTATTAAATGAAAACTTGATGTATAAAGACATATGGGCCGATGCCGACAGCCTTCATGCAGATGTGACGTTACTTGGGTGCACCAGTGTGTGCCAACATTTTTTGAGGGCTAAATTATTCCTAGGCTCCCTTTAGCGCCATTGCTGTAGACTACGCAGTATTCTAAAAGCCATACTATACATTGTGTAAGTAGTACTGTAAGTACTCTTGGCTAAAGCCAAAGCCAGAGGCAGGGTGGAACAGGCAGACTCCTGTCAACCTTAACCTGCCACCAATCCTGCTGCTCTACTCTGTCTGATATGTAGCTCTTGTATATTCTGTCTGTCCCGATTTAAACTTGTCCTACATTTTGACTGTTAAAGTTCCTGGTTGTCTTTCTTTGGGCTTTGGACATTTTCATTGTTTTTTTCTTTTTTTGGTGGCGGTGGGGTGGGGGGGATAATCAGCTTTGAGACAATGTTTACTTTCTAATGAAAAAGCAGTGAACTCCACCCGTGTTGACCCAGGATCTGAACCCGTTTGGGATACAAATCTACTGTAGAGACAAATCTAAACCAAGGTCTGTCATTATGGCAACCTTTTCTCAGGGCTCCATATTGAGAGTTAGGAGATCTGTTTTGTGAAACGGCAACAGGAGTTACAGTGTTAAAACTCATCAGTGCTGAGGCTTTGTTACAGTCACATTGGTTGTGACCTACGAGGTCAGTTGTTTGCTCCAATTTGGCCCGCCAGTCTGAATGCTGGGTCTTTTTGCTTTATCCCCCTCCCCATCTCTTTTGAGAATCAATTGCATATTTGTCACATTTGTTTTGTACACGCCTACACGGGTTATATGTTGAAACACGGGAGTGGGTGTATTACCCTTTGTTTCCTGTATGTATTCCTGTTTTGTTCCCAGAATATGGAGGTGGGGATTCACTACATTTATTCTGTGTTCCTTGTCTCATGTTAAAGATATGAATGATATGTCTGTCTAACCTGGAGCAACATCCTGAGAGGAGGGACAACAAGTTGCATGGTAACTAGTATTGGAATGGGGCCTGTCTCTACCCCATTCAAACTAATGTATGGCTATACTATTTTAAGAATACCAATGCTCTTTCTGTTTTGTTTCTGTTGTGTTGGGGAAAAAAATAAATGTTCATTCTGATGTTTATGATGAATCCATACTTTTTTATGAAATCTGTCTGGACTACATAGGTTTCTAATCTGCAGGATGAAAGATTAATCCATATTTCAGTTTTACAGCAGTACTGGTATTGCTTGGATGTCAACAGCAGAGGGCATCATTGGCCTACTGTTGTGTTCAATACCACACTGGAAATTAACTTGTCAAATTAAAGGCCCTTTATTTGTAATGTGTGTGGCAAAGGATTTGGTCAAACAGGTGATCTAAAAATACACACGAGGATTCATACAGGGGAAAAGCCCTATATTTGTAACATTTGTGGCAAATCGTTTGTTTGTTGGGAAGTCTAAAATCACACACGAGGACTTATAAAGGGTTGGAAAACCTTTAGTTGCAGTTTGTGGCTAATGCTTTGCTCAAACTTATAGGACACAATTCTTTCAGAAGAAAAGATGGTAGTTGAGCTCACAGTGCGTGAATTGGACATACAAAAATACAATCACATGTCAATGTAGTACTATAGTCATTAAGATATGTTTGCTTGTTTGTAATTGTGCTGAATATAATAAGCTCTGGTTGCAAAAGGGGTGAAGTGGCCCTTTAATGGGTTGAATCGTTAATCACAATGTGTGTGTCAATATTAATACAGGAACATAATGGTGACACAGCCCTGTCATTGACATGATTATTAATACAGTAACATAATGGTGACACAGGCTTGACACAGCCCTGTCAGTGACATGATTATTAATACAGTAACATAATGGTGACACAGCCCTGTCATTGACATGATTATTAATACAGTAACATAATGGTGACACAGCCCTGTCAGTGACATGATTATTAATACAGTAACATAATGGTGACACATGCTTCACACAGCCCTGTCAGTGACATGATTATTAATACAGTAACATAATGGTGACACAGCCCTGTCAGTGACATGATTATTAATACAGTAACATGATGGTGACACAGCCCTGTCAGTGACATGGTTATTAATACAGTAACATAATGGTGACACAGCCCTGTCAGTGACATGATTATTAATACAGTAACATGATGGTGACACAGCCCTGTCAGTGACATGGTTATTAATACAGTAACATAATGGTGACACAGCCCTGTCAGTGACATGGTTATTAATACAGTAACATAATGGTGACACAGCCCTGTCAGTGACATGGTTATTAATACAGTAACATAATGGTGACACAGCCCTGTCAGTGACATGGTTATTAATACAGTAACATAATGGTGACACAGCCCTGTCAGTGACATGATTATTAATACAGTAACATAATGGTGACACAGCCCTGTCAGTGACATGATTATTAATACAGTAACATAATGGTGACACAGCCCTGTCAGTGACATGATTATTAATACAGTAACATAATGGTGACACAGCCCTGTCAGTGACATGATTATTAATACAGTAACATAATGGTGACACAGCCCTGTCAGTGACATGATTATTAATACAGTAACATAATGGTGACACAGCCCTGTCAGTGACATGATTATTAATACAGTAACATAATGGTGACGCAGCCCTGTCAGTGACATGATTATAAATACAGTAACATAATGGTAGGAAATAGGTAGCTGATATATTGCACTTTTACCTTAGCGCTAGGTATACTCTTGGTTGCTTGTTTTTGCAGAAAATGCACTAAAGACTTCTGGTGATTAGTAGTTTTTGTTCCCTACCTATGTCTGAGATGGGCTACAGCCCATGGTCAAAAATGATGAAAAACAAGTATTTGAGAAAAAGACGAAAATTACTCCGAGACCATGGGCTATAGTCCATTGTCTCGAGTGATTACCGTCTTTTTTTCAAATCCTCAAAAATGATGAAAAACGGCATGCTATAGTATGAGATGGGCTACAGCCCATGGTCAAAAATGAAAAACGAGGATTTGAAAAAAGGACGAAAATCACTCCGAGACCATGGGCTATAATCCATTGTCTCGAGTGATTTTCGTCTTTTTTTTAAATCCTCAAAAATGATGAAAAACGGCATGCTATAGTATGCCGTCTGAGATGGGCTACAGCCCATGGTCAAAAATTATGTAAATGAGGATTTGAGAAAAAGACGAAAATCACTCCGAGACCATGGGCTATAGTCCATTGTCTCGAGTGATTTTCGTCTTTTTTTCAAATCCTCAAAAATGATGAAAAACAGCATGGTATAGTATGCCGTCTGAGATGGGCTACAGCCCATGGTCAAAAATGATGTAAATGAGGATTTGAGAAAAAGACGAAAATCACTCCGAGACCATGGGCTATAGTCCATTGTCTCGAGTGATTTTCGTCTTTTTTTCAAATCCTCAAAAATGATGAAAAACGGCATGCTATAGTATGCCGTCTGAGATGGGCTACAGCCCATGGTCAAAATTATGAAAAACAAGGATTTGAGAAAAAGACGAAAATGACTCCGAGACCATGGGCTATAGTCCATTGTCTCGAGTGATTTCCGTCTTTTTTTCAAATCCTCAAAAATGATGAAAAACGGCATGCTATAGTATGCCGTCTGAGATTTGCTACAGCCCATGGTCAAAAATGATGAAAAACAAGGATTTGAGAAAAAGACGAAAATTACTCCGAGACCATGGGCTATAGTCCATTGTCTCGAGTGATTTCCGTCTTTTTTTCAAATCCTCAAAAATGATGAAAAACGGCATGCTATAGTATGAGATGGGCTACAGCCCATGGTCAAAAATGAAAAACGAGGATTTGAAAAAAGGACGAAAATCACTCCGAGACCATGGGCTATAGTCCATTGTCTCGAGTGATTTTCGTCTTTTTTTCAAATCCTCAAAAATGATGAAAAACGGCATGCTATAGTATGCCGTCTGAGATGGGCTACAGCCCATGTTAAAAAATGATGAAAAACAAGGATTTGAGAAAAAGACGAAAATCACTCCGAGACCATGGGCTATAGTCCATTGTCTCGAGTGATTTTCGTCTTTTTTTCAAATCCTCAAAAATGATGAAAAACGGCATGCTATAGTATGCCGTCTGAGATGGGCTACAGCCCATGGTCAAAATTATGAAAAACAAGGATTTGAGAAAAAGACGAAAATGACTCCGAGACCATGGGCTATAGTCCATTGTCTCGAGTGATTTCCGTCTTTTTTTCAAATCCTCAAAAATGATGAAAAACGGCATGCTATAGTATGCCGTCTGAGATTTGCTACAGCCCATGGTCAAAAATGATGAAAAACAAGGATTTGAGAAAAAGACGAAAATTACTCCGAGACCATGGGCTATAGTCCATTGTCTCGAGTGATTTCCGTCTTTTTTTCAAATCCTCAAAAATGATGAAAAACGGCATGCTATAGTATGAGATGGGCTACAGCCCATGGTCAAAAATGAAAAACGAGGATTTGAAAAAAGGACGAAAATCACTCCGAGACCATGGGCTATAGTCCATTGTCTCGAGTGATTTTCGTCTTTTTTTCAAATCCTCAAAAATGATGAAAAACGGCATGCTATAGTATGCCGTCTGAGATGGGCTACAGCCCATGTTAAAAAATGATGAAAAACAAGGATTTGAGAAAAAGACGAAAATCACTCCGAGACCATGGGCTATAGTCCATTGTCTCGAGTGATTTTCGTCTTTTTTCCAAATCCTCAAAAATCATGAAAAACGGCATGCTATAGTATGCCGTCTGAGATGGGCTACATCCCATGGTCAAAAATTATGTAAATGAGGATTTGAGAAAAAGACGAAAATCATTCCGAGACCATGCGCTATAGTCCATTGTCTCGAGTGATTTCCGTCTTTTTTTCAAATCCTCAAAAATGATGAAAAACGGCATGCTATAGTATGAGATGGGCTACAGCCCATGGTCAAAAATGAAAAACGAGGATTTGAAAAAAGGACGAAAATCACTCCGAGACCATGGGCTATAGTCCATTGTCTCGAGTGATTTTCGTCTTTTTTTCAAATCCTCAAAAATGATGAAAAACGGCATGCTATAGTATGCCGTCTGAGATGGGCTACAGCCCATGTTAAAAAATGATGAAAAACAAGGATTTGAGAAAAAGACGAAAATCACTCCGAGACCATGGGCTATAGTCCATTGTCTCGAGTGATTTTCGTCTTTTTTCCAAATCCTCAAAAATCATGAAAAACGGCATGCTATAGTATGCCGTCTGAGATGGGCTACATCCCATGGTCAAAAATTATGTAAATGAGGATTTGAGAAAAAGACGAAAATCATTCCGAGACCATGCGCTATAGTCCATTGTCTCGAGTGATTTTCGTCTTTTTTTCAAATCCTCAAAAATGATGAAAAACAGCATGCTATAGTATGCCGTCTGAGATGGGTTACAGCCCATGGTAAAAAATGAAAAACGAGGATTTGAAAAAAGGACGAAAATCACTCCGAGACCATGGGCTATAGTCCATTGTCTCGAGTGATTTCCGTCTTTTTTTCAAATCCTCAAAAATGATGAAAAACGGCATGCTATAGTATGCCGTCTGAGATGGGCTACAGCCCATGGTCAAAAATGATGAAAAACAAGGATTTGAGAAAAAGACGAAAATCACTCCGAGACCATGGGCTATAGTCCATTGTTTCGAGTGATTTCCGTCTTTTTTTTTCAAATCCTCAACAATGATGAAAAACGGCATGCTATAGCAGGGGTTCTCAACGTTTTTGGCCGGGGACCCCCGAAAATGCTTTGGCAACGTCTCGGGACCCCCGCCCCGCCCCCTCCCGACCCCCAATATAAATTGACTGCTACAATAACCTTAAACCATTTTGGGCGGGAACCCCTTTTGGTGTTTTAAGCATTGTTATAATTTAGCTATTGAAAAATAGCAGATCTACAAGCTCATAGCGCGCCACCGAGTAGCGCGCTATGAGCTTGTAGGTCTGCTATTTTTGAAAAATCGTGAAAATAAAATTTAAAAAAGTTTTTTTTTTTTTTTTTTTTTTGAAAATATTTTGGGGACCCCCCAAAATAATTTGGCGACCCCCGAGGGGTCGAGACCCACGGGTTGAGAACCCCTGTGCTATAGTATGCCGTCTGAGATGGGCTACAGCCCATGGTCAAAAATGAAAAACGAGGATTTGAAAAAAAGACGAAAATCACTCCGAGACCATGGGCTATAGTCCCCCACTCAAGTCTTTACTTTCAAGACCAATTTCAGGAGAACTAAACAAACAAAAGCAGTGTGAATTGTTTGGACCCAGTGGCTCAGTGTGTTAGGACGCTGCCACATGATCGGGAGATGGTGAGTTCAAACCCCACTCAAGTCTTTACTTTCAAGACCGATTTCAGAAGAAGAAAACCAACGAAAAAACAGTGTGAATTGTCTGGACCCAGTGGCTCAGTGTGTTAGGACGATGCCACATGATCGGGAGATGGTGAGTTCAAACCCCAGTCGAGTTCAAACCAAAAAATAAAGGTCCAGGGTGCAATCCCACCCCAGTCTTGATGATGAAAAACGGCATGCTATAGTATGCCGTCTGAGATGGGCTACAGCCCATGGTCAAAAATGATGAAAAACAAGGATTTGAGAAAAGACGAAAATCACTCCGAGACCATGGGCTATAGTCAATTGTCTCGAGTGATTTCCGTCTTTTTTTCAAAAATGATAAAACGGCATGCTATAGTATGCCGTCTGAGATGGGCTACAGCCCATGGTCAAAAATGAAAAACGAGAATTTGAAAAAAAGACGAAAATCACTCCGAGACCATGGGCTATATATAGTCCATTGTCTCGAGTGATTTTCGTCTTTTTTTCAAATCCTTTAAAAATGATGAAAAACGGCATGCTATAGTATGCCGTCTGAGATGGGCTACAGCCCATGGTCAAAAATGATGAAAAACAAGTATTTGAGAAAAAGACGAAAATTACTCCGAGACCATGGGCTATAGTCCATTGTCTCGAGTGATTACCGTCTTTTTTTCAAATCCTCAAAAATGATGAAAAACGGCATGCTATAGTATGAGATGGGCTACAGCCCATGGTCAAAAATGAAAAACGAGGATTTGAAAAAAGGACGAAAATCACTCCGAGACCATGGGCTATAATCCATTGTCTCGAGTGATTTTCGTCTTTTTTTTAAATCCTCAAAAATGATGAAAAACGGCATGCTATAGTATGCCGTCTGAGATGGGCTACAGCCCATGGTCAAAAATTATGTAAATGAGGATTTGAGAAAAAGACGAAAATCACTCCGAGACCATGGGCTATAGTCCATTGTCTCGAGTGATTTTCGTCTTTTTTTCAAATCCTCAAAAATGATGAAAAACAGCATGGTATAGTATGCCGTCTGAGATGGGCTACAGCCCATGGTCAAAAATGATGTAAATGAGGATTTGAGAAAAAGACGAAAATCACTCCGAGACCATGGGCTATAGTCCATTGTCTCGAGTGATTTTCGTCTTTTTTTCAAATCCTCAAAAATGATGAAAAACGGCATGCTATAGTATGCCGTCTGAGATGGGCTACAGCCCATGGTCAAAATTATGAAAAACAAGGATTTGAGAAAAAGACGAAAATGACTCCGAGACCATGGGCTATAGTCCATTGTCTCGAGTGATTTCCGTCTTTTTTTCAAATCCTCAAAAATGATGAAAAACGGCATGCTATAGTATGCCGTCTGAGATTTGCTACAGCCCATGGTCAAAAATGATGAAAAACAAGGATTTGAGAAAAAGACGAAAATTACTCCGAGACCATGGGCTATAGTCCATTGTCTCGAGTGATTTCCGTCTTTTTTTCAAATCCTCAAAAATGATGAAAAACGGCATGCTATAGTATGAGATGGGCTACAGCCCATGGTCAAAAATGAAAAACGAGGATTTGAAAAAAGGACGAAAATCACTCCGAGACCATGGGCTATAGTCCATTGTCTCGAGTGATTTTCGTCTTTTTTTCAAATCCTCAAAAATGATGAAAAACGGCATGCTATAGTATGCCGTCTGAGATGGGCTACAGCCCATGTTAAAAAATGATGAAAAACAAGGATTTGAGAAAAAGACGAAAATCACTCCGAGACCATGGGCTATAGTCCATTGTCTCGAGTGATTTTCGTCTTTTTTCCAAATCCTCAAAAATCATGAAAAACGGCATGCTATAGTATGCCGTCTGAGATGGGCTACATCCCATGGTCAAAAATTATGTAAATGAGGATTTGAGAAAAAGACGAAAATCATTCCGAGACCATGCGCTATAGTCCATTGTCTCGAGTGATTTTCGTCTTTTTTTCAAATCCTCAAAAATGATGAAAAACAGCATGCTATAGTATGAGATGGGCTACAGCCCATGGTCAAAAATGAAAAACGAGGATTTGAAAAAAGGACGAAAATCACTCCGAGACCATGGGCTATAGTCCATTGTCTCGAGTGATTTTCGTCTTTTTTTCAAATCCTCAAAAATGATGAAAAACGGCATGCTATAGTATGCCGTCTGAGATGGGCTACAGCCCATGTTAAAAAATGATGAAAAACAAGGATTTGAGAAAAAGACGAAAATCACTCCGAGACCATGGGCTATAGTCCATTGTCTCGAGTGATTTTCGTCTTTTTTCCAAATCCTCAAAAATCATGAAAAACGGCATGCTATAGTATGCCGTCTGAGATGGGCTACATCCCATGGTCAAAAATTATGTAAATGAGGATTTGAGAAAAAGACGAAAATCATTCCGAGACCATGCGCTATAGTCCATTGTCTCGAGTGATTTTCGTCTTTTTTTCAAATCCTCAAAAATGATGAAAAACAGCATGCTATAGTATGCCGTCTGAGATGGGTTACAGCCCATGGTAAAAAATGAAAAACGAGGATTTGAAAAAAAGACGAAAATCACTCCGAGACCATGGGCTATAGTCCATTGTCTCGAGTGATTTTCGTCTTTTTTTCAAATCCTCAAAAATGATGAAAAACAGCATGCTATAGTATGCCGTAAGAGATGGGCTACATCCCATGGTCAAAAATTATGTAAATGAGGATTTGAGAAAAAGACGAAAATCAATCCCACACCATGGGCTATAGTCCATTGTCTCGAGTGATTTTCGTCTTTTTTTCAAATCCTCAAAAATGATGAAAAACGGCATGCTATAGTATGCCTTCTGAGATTTGCTACAGCCCATGGTCAAAAATGAAAAACGAGGATTTGAAAAAAAGACAAAAATCACTCCGAGACCATGGGCTATAGTCCCCCACTCAAGTCTTTACTTTCAAGACCAATTTCAGGAGAACTAAACAAACAAAAGCAGTGTGAATTGTCTGGACCCAGTGGCTCAGTGTGTTAGGACGCTGCCACATGATCGCGAGATGGTGAGTTCAAACCCCACTCAAGTCTTTACTTTCAAGACCGATTTCAGAAGAAGAAAACCAACGAAAAAGCAGTGTGAATTGTCTGGAACCAGTGGCTCAGTGTGTTAGGACGCTGCCACATGATCGGGAGATGGTGAGTTCAAACCCCACTCAAGTCTTTACTTTCAAGACTGATTTCAGAAGAAGAAAACCAACAAAAAAGCAGTGTGAATTGTCTGGACCCAGTGGCTCAGTGTGTTAGGACGCTGCCACATGATTGGGAGATGGTGAGTTCAAACCCGACTCAAGTTCAAACCAAAAAATAAAGGTCCAGGGTGCAATCCCACCCCAGTCTTGATGAAGAAAAACGGCATGCTATAGTATGCTGTCTGAGATGGGCAGCCCATGGTCAAAAATGATGAAAAACAAGGATTTGAGAAAAGACGAAAATCACTCCGAGACCATGATTTCCGTCTTTTTTTCAAATCCTCAAAAATGATGAAAAACGGCATGCTATAGTATGCCGTCTGAGATGGGCTACAGTCCATGGTCAAAAATGATGAAAAACAAGGATTTGAGAAAAGACGAAAATCACTCCGAGACGATGGGCTATAGTCCATTGTCTCGAGTGATTTCCGTCTTTTTTTCAAATCCTCAAAAATGATGAAAAACGGCATGCTATAGTATGCCGTCTGAGATGGGCTACAGCCCATGGTCAAAAATGATGAAAAACAAGGATTTGAGAAAAATACGAAAATCACTGCTAGACCATGGGCTATAGTCCATTGTCTCGAGTGATTTCCGTCTTTTTTTCAAATCCTCAAAAATGATGAAAAACGGCATGCTATAGTATGCCGTCTGAGATGGGCTACAGCCCATGGTCAAAAATGATGAAAAACAAGGATTTGAGAAAAAGACGAAAATCACTCCGAGACCATGGGCTATAGTCCATTGTCTCGAGTGATTGCCGTCTTTTTTTCAAATCCTCAAAAATGATGAAAAACGGCATGCTATAGTATGCCGTCTGAGATGGGCTACAGCCCATGGTCAAAAATGATGAAAAACAAGGATTTGAGAAAAAGACGAAAATCACTCTGAGACCATGGGCTATAGTCCATTGTCTCGAGTGATTTTCGTCTTTTTTCCAAATCCCCAAAAATCATGAAAAACGGCATGCTATAGTATGCCGTCTGAGATGGGCTACATCCCATGGTCAAAAATGATGTAAATGAGGATTTGAGAAAAAGACGAAAATCACTCCCAGACCATGGGCTATAGTCCATTGTCTCGAGTGATTTTCGTCTTTTTTTCAAATCCTCAAAAATGATGAAAAACGGCATGCTATAGTATGCCGTCTGAGATGGGCTACAGCCCATGGTCAAAAATGATGTAAATGAGGATTTGAGAAAAAGACGAAAATCACTCCGAGACCATGGGCTATAGTCCATTGTCTCGAGTGATTGCCGTCTTTTTTTCAAATCCTCAAAAATGATGAAAAACGGCATGCTATAGTATGAGATGGGCTACAGCCCATGGTCAAAAATGAAAAACGAGGATTTGAAAAAAGGACGAAAATCACTCCGAGACCATGGGCTATAGTCCATTGTCTCGAGTGATTTTCGTCTTTTTTTCAAATCCTCAAAAATGATGAAAAACGGCATGCTATAGTATGCCGTCTGAGATGGGCTACAGCCCATGTTAAAAAATGATGAAAAACAAGGATTTGAGAAAAATACGAAAATTACTCCGAGACCATGGGCTATAGTATAGTCCATTGTCTCGAGTGATTTCCGTCTTTTTTTCAAATCCTCAAAAATGATGAAAAACGGCATGCTATAGTATGAGATGGGCTACAGCCCATGGTCAAAAATGAAAAACGAGGATTTGAAAAAAGGACGAAAATCACTCCGAGACCATGGGCTATAGTCCATTGTCTCGAGTGATTTTCGTCTTTTTTTCAAATCCTCAAAAATGATGAAAAACGGCATGCTATAGTATGCCGTCTGAGATGGGCTACAGCCCATGTTAAAAAATGATGAAAAACAAGGATTTGAGAAAAAGCCGAAAATCACTCCGAGACCATGGGCTATAGTCCATTGTCTCGAGTGATTTTCGTCTTTTTTCCAAATCCTCAAAAATCATGAAAAACGGCATGCTATAGTATGCCGTCTGAGATGGGCTACATCCCATGGTCAAAAATTATGTAAATGAGGATTTGAGAAAAAGACGAAAATCATTCCGAGACCATGCGCTATAGTCCATTGTCTCGAGTGATTTTCGTCTTTTTTTCAAATCCTCAAAAATTATGAAAAACAGCATGCTATAGTATGCCGTCTGAGATGGGCTACAGCCCATGGTAAAAAATTAAAAACGAGGATTTGAAAAAAAGACGAAAATCACTCCGAGACCATGGGCTATAGTCCATTGTCTCGAGTGATTTTCGTCTTTTTTTCAAATCCTCAAAAATGATGAAAAACAGCATGCTATAGTATGCCGTAAGAGATGGGCTACATCCCATGGTCAAAAATGAAAAACGAGGATTTGAAAAAAAGACAAAAATCACTCCGAGACCATGGGCTATAGTCCCCCACTCAAGTCTTTACTTTCAAGACCAATTTCAGGAGAACTAAACAAACAAAAGCAGTGTGAATTGTCTGGACCCAGTGGCTCAGTGTGTTAGGACGCTGCCACATGATCGCGAGATGGTGAGTTCAAACCCCACTCAAGTCTTTACTTTCAAGACCGATTTCAGAAGAAGAAAACCAACGAAAAAGCAGTGTGAATTGTCTGGAACCAGTGGCTCAGTGTGTTAGGACGCTGCCACATGATCGGGAGATGGTGAGTTCAAACCCCACTCAAGTCTTTACTTTCAAGACTGATTTCAGAAGAAGAAAACCAACAAAAAAGCAGTGTGAATTGTCTGGACCCAGTGGCTCAGTGTGTTAGGACGCTGCCACATGATTGGGAGATGGTGAGTTCAAACCCGACTCAAGTTCAAACCAAAAAATAAAGGTCCAGGGTGCAATCCCACCCCAGTCTTGATGAAGAAAAACGGCATGCTATAGTATGCTGTCTGAGATGGGCTACAGCCCATGGTCAAAAATGATGAAAAACAAGGATTTGAGAAAAGACGAAAATCACTCCGAGACCATGATTTCCGTCTTTTTTTCAAATCCTCAAAAATGATGAAAAACGGCATGCTATAGTATGCCGTCTGAGATGGGCTACAGTCCATGGTCAAAAATGATGAAAAACAAGGATTTGAGAAAAGACGAAAATCACTCCGAGACGATGGGCTATAGTCCATTGTCTCGAGTGATTTCCCTCTTTTTTTCAAATCCTCAAAAATGATGAAAAACGGCATGCTATAGTATGCCGTCTGAGATGGGCTACAGCCCATGGTCAAAAATGATGAAAAACAAGGATTTGAGAAAAATACGAAAATCACTGCTAGACCATGGGCTATAGTCCATTGTCTCGAGTGATTTCCGTCTTTTTTTCAAATCCTCAAAAATGATGAAAAACGGCATGCTATAGTATGCCGTCTGAGATGGGCTACAGCCCATGGTAAAAAATGATGAAAAACAAGGATTTGAGAAAAAGACGAAAATCACTCCGAGACCATGGGCTATAGTCCATTGTCTCGAGTGATTGCCGTCTTTTTTTCAAATCCTCAAAAATGATGAAAAACGGCATGCTATAGTATGCCGTCTGAGATGGGCTACAGCCCATGGTCAAAAATGATGAAAAACAAGGATTTGAGAAAAAGACGAAAATCACTCTGAGACCATGGGCTATAGTCCATTGTCTCGAGTGATTTTCGTCTTTTTTCCAAATCCCCAAAAATCATGAAAAACGGCATGCTATAGTATGCCGTCTGAGATGGGCTACATCCCATGGTCAAAAATGATGTAAATGAGGATTTGAGAAAAAGACGAAAATCACTCCCAGACCATGGGCTATAGTCCATTGTCTCGAGTGATTTTCGTCTTTTTTTCAAATCCTCAAAAATGATGAAAAACGGCATGCTATAGTATGCCGTCTGAGATGGGCTACAGCCCATGGTCAAAAATGATGTAAATGAGGATTTGAGAAAAAGACGAAAATCACTCCGAGACCATGGGCTATAGTCCATTGTCTCGAGTGATTTTCGTCTTTTTTTCAAATCCTCAAAAATGATGAAAAACGGCATGCTATAGTATGCCGTCTGAGATGGGCTACAGCCCATGGTCAAAATTATGAAAAACAAGGATTTGAGAAAAAGACGAAAATCACTCCGAGACCATGGGCTATAGTCCATTGTCTCGAGTGATTTCCGTCTTTTTTTCAAATCCTCAAAAATGATGAAAAACGGCATGCTATAGTATGCCGTCTGAGATTTGCTACAGCCCATGGTCAAAAATGATGAAAAACAAGGATTTGAGAAAAAGACGAAAATTACTCCGAGACCATGGGCTATAGTCCATTGTCTCGAGTGATTTCCGTCTTTTTTTCAAATCCTCAAAAATGATGAAAAACGGCATGCTATAGTATGAGATGGGCTACAGCCCATGGTCAAAAATGAAAAACGAGGATTTGAAAAAAGGACGAAAATCACTCCGAGACCATGGGCTATAGTCCATTGTCTCGAGTGATTTTCGTCTTTTTTTCAAATCCTCAAAAATGATGAAAAACGGCATGCTATAGTATGCCGTCTGAGATGGGCTACAGCCCATGTTAAAAAATGATGAAAAACAAGGATTTGAGAAAAAGACGAAAATCACTCCGAGACCATGGGCTATAGTCCATTGTCTCGAGTGATTTTCGTCTTTTTTCCAAATCCTCAAAAATCATGAAAAACGGCATGCTATAGTATGCCGTCTGAGATGGGCTACATCCCATGGTCAAAAATTATGTAAATGAGGATTTGAGAAAAAGACGAAAATCATTCCGAGACCATGCGCTATAGTCCATTGTCTCGAGTGATTTTCGTCTTTTTTTCAAATCCTCAAAAATGATGAAAAACAGCATGCTATAGTATGCCGTCTGAGATGGGCTACAGCCCATGGTAAAAAATGAAAAACGAGGATTTGAAAAAAAGACGAAAATCACTCCGAGACCATGGGCTATAGTCCATTGTCTCGAGTGATTTTCGTCTTTTTTTCAAATCCTCAAAAATGATGAAAAACAGCATGCTATAGTATGCCGTAAGAGATGGGCTACATCCCATGGTCAAAAATGATGTAAATGAGGATTTGAGAAAAATACGAAAATCACTCCCACACCATGGGCTATAGTCCATTGTCTCGAGTGATTTTCGTCTTTTTTTCAAATCCTCAAAAATGATGAAAAACGGCATGCTTTAGTATGCCTTCTGAGATGGGCTACAGCCCATGGTCAAAATGATGAAAAACAAGGATTTGAGAAAAAGACAAAAATCACTCCGAGACCATGGGCTATAGTCCCCCACTCAAGTCTTTACTTTCAAGACCAATTTCAGGAGAACTAAACAAACAAAAGCAGTGTGAATTGTCTGGACCCAGTGGCTCAGTGTGTTAGGACGCTGCCACATGTTCGCGAGATGGTGACTTCAAACCCCACTCAAGTCTTTACTTTCAAGACCGATTTCAGAAGAAGAAAACCAACGAAAAAGCAGTGTGAATTGTCTGGAACCAGTGGCTCAGTGTGTTAGGATGCTGCCACATGATCGGGAGATGGTGAGTTCAAACCCCACTCAAGTCTTTACTTTCAAGACTGATTTCAGAAGAAGAAAACCAACAAAAAAGCAGTGTGAATTGTCTGGACCCAGTGGCTCAGTGTGTTAGGACGCTGCCACATGATTGGGAGATGGTGAGTTCAAACCCGACTCAAGTTCAAACCAAAAAATAAAGGTCCAGGGTGCAATCCCACCCCAGTCTTGATGAAGAAAAACGGCATGCTATAGTATGCTGTCTGAGATGGGCTACAGCCCATGGTCAAAAATGATGAAAAACAAGGATTTGAGAAAAGACGAAAATCACTCCGAGACGATGGGCTATAGTCCATTGTCTCGAGTGATTTCCCTCTTTTTTTCAAATCCTCAAAAATGATGAAAAACGGCATGCTATAGTATGCCGTCTGAGATGGGCTACAGCCCATGGTCAAAAATGATGAAAAACAAGGATTTGAGAAAAAGACGAAAATCACTCCGAGACCATGGGCTATAGTCCATTGTCTTGAGTGATTTCCGTCTTTTTTTCAAATCCTCAAAAATGATGAAAAACGGCATGCTATAGTATGCCGTCTGAGATGGGCTACAGCCCATGGTCAAAAATGATGAAAAACAAGGATTTGAGAAAAAGACGAAAATCACTCCGAGACCATGGGCTATAGTCCATTGTCTCGAGTGATTGCCGTCTTTTTTTCAAATCCTCAAAAATGATGAAAAACGGCATGCTATAGTATGCCGTCTGAGATGGGCTACAGCCCATGGTCAAAAATGATGAAAAACAAGGATTTGAGAAAAAGACGAAAATCACTCTGAGACCATGGGCTATAGTCCATTGTCTCGAGTGATTTTCGTCTTTTTTCCAAATCCCCAAAAATCATGAAAAACGGCATGCTATAGTATGCCGTCTGAGATGGGCTACATCCCATGGTCAAAAATGATGTAAATGAGGATTTGAGAAAAAGACGAAAATCACTCCCAGACCATGGGCTATAGTCCATTGTCTCGAGTGATTTTCGTCTTTTTTTCAAATCCTCAAAAATGATGAAAAACGGCATGCTATAGTATGCCGTCTGAGATGGGCTACAGCCCATGGTCAAAATGATGAAAAACAAGGATTTGAGAAAAAGACGAAAATCACCATGGGCTATAGTCCATTGTCTCGAGTGATTTTCGTCTTTTTTTCAAATCCTCAAAAATGATGAAAAACGGCATGCTATAGTATGCCGTCTGAGATGAAAAACAAGGATTTGAGAAAATACGAAAATCACTCCGAGACGATGGGCTATAGTCCATTGTCTCGAGTGATTTCCGTCTTTTTTTCAAATCCTCAAAAATGATGAAAAACGGCATGCTATAGTATGCCGTCTGAGATGGGCTACAGCCCATGGTCAAAAATGATGAAAAACAAGGATTTGAGAAAAGACGAAAATCACTCCGAGACCATGATTTCCGTCTTTTTTTCAAATCCTCAAAAATTATAAAAAACGGCATGCTATAGTATGCCGTCTGAGATGGGCTACAGCCCATGGTCAAAATGATGAAAAACAAGGATTTGAGAAAAAGACGAAAATCACTCCGAGACCATGGGCTATAGTCCATTGTCTCGAGCTATTTCCGTCTTTTTTTCAAATCCTCAAAAATGATGAAAAACGGCATGCTATAGTATGCCGTCTGAGATGGGCTACATCCCATGGTCAAAAATTATGTAAATGAGGATTTGAGAAAAAGACGAAAATCATTCCGAGACCATGCGCTATAGTCCATTGTCTCGAGTGATTTTCGTCTTTTTTTCAAATCCTCAAAAATTATGAAAAACAGCATGCTATAGTATGCCGTCTGAGATGGGCTACAGCCCATGGTAAAAAATTAAAAACGAGGATTTGAAAAAAAGACGAAAATCACTCCGAGACCATGGGCTATAGTCCATTGTCTCGAGTGATTTTCGTCTTTTTTTCAAATCCTCAAAAATGATGAAAAACAGCATGCTATAGTATGCCGTAAGAGATGGGCTACATCCCATGGTCAAAAATGAAAAACGAGGATTTGAAAAAAAGACAAAAATCACTCCGAGACCATGGGCTATAGTCCCCCACTCAAGTCTTTACTTTCAAGACCAATTTCAGGAGAACTAAACAAACAAAAGCAGTGTGAATTGTCTGGACCCAGTGGCTCAGTGTGTTAGGACGCTGCCACATGATCGCGAGATGGTGAGTTCAAACCCCACTCAAGTCTTTACTTTCAAGACCGATTTCAGAAGAAGAAAACCAACGAAAAAGCAGTGTGAATTGTCTGGAACCAGTGGCTCAGTGTGTTAGGACGCTGCCACATGATCGGGAGATGGTGAGTTCAAACCCCACTCAAGTCTTTACTTTCAAGACTGATTTCAGAAGAAGAAAACCAACAAAAAAGCAGTGTGAATTGTCTGGACCCAGTGGCTCAGTGTGTTAGGACGCTGCCACATGATTGGGAGATGGTGAGTTCAAACCCGACTCAAGTTCAAACCAAAAAATAAAGGTCCAGGGTGCAATCCCACCCCAGTCTTGATGAAGAAAAACGGCATGCTATAGTATGCTGTCTGAGATGGGCTACAGCCCATGGTCAAAAATGATGAAAAACAAGGATTTGAGAAAAGACGAAAATCACTCCGAGACCATGATTTCCGTCTTTTTTTCAAATCCTCAAAAATGATGAAAAACGGCATGCTATAGTATGCCGTCTGAGATGGGCTACAGTCCATGGTCAAAAATGATGAAAAACAAGGATTTGAGAAAAGACGAAAATCACTCCGAGACGATGGGCTATAGTCCATTGTCTCGAGTGATTTCCCTCTTTTTTTCAAATCCTCAAAAATGATGAAAAACGGCATGCTATAGTATGCCGTCTGAGATGGGCTACAGCCCATGGTCAAAAATGATGAAAAACAAGGATTTGAGAAAAATACGAAAATCACTGCTAGACCATGGGCTATAGTCCATTGTCTCGAGTGATTTCCGTCTTTTTTTCAAATCCTCAAAAATGATGAAAAACGGCATGCTATAGTATGCCGTCTGAGATGGGCTACAGCCCATGGTAAAAAATGATGAAAAACAAGGATTTGAGAAAAACACGAAAATCACTCCGAGACCATGGGCTATAGTCCATTGTCTCGAGTGATTGCCGTCTTTTTTTCAAATCCTCAAAAATGATGAAAAACGGCATGCTATAGTATGCCGTCTGAGATGGGCTACAGCCCATGGTCAAAAATGATGAAAAACAAGGATTTGAGAAAAAGACGAAAATCACTCTGAGACCATGGGCTATAGTCCATTGTCTCGAGTGATTTTCGTCTTTTTTCCAAATCCCCAAAAATCATGAAAAACGGCATGCTATAGTATGCCGTCTGAGATGGGCTA
This sequence comes from Electrona antarctica, assembly GCF_951216825.1. Taxonomy (NCBI): domain Eukaryota; kingdom Metazoa; phylum Chordata; class Actinopteri; order Myctophiformes; family Myctophidae; genus Electrona; species Electrona antarctica. The sequence continues at coordinate 23,902,586 of NC_136799.1, read as the reverse complement.
CATCCCATGGTCAAAAATGATGTAAATGAGGATTTGAGAAAAAGACGAAAATCACTCCCAGACCATGGGCTATAGTCCATTGTCTCGAGTGATTTTCGTCTTTTTTTCAAATCCTCAAAAATGATGAAAAACGGCATGCTATAGTATGCCGTCTGAGATGGGCTACAGCCCATGGTCAAAAATGATGTAAATGAGGATTTGAGAAAAAGACGAAAATCACTCCGAGACCATGGGCTATAGTCCATTGTCTCGAGTGATTTTCGTCTTTTTTTCAAATCCTCAAAAATGATGAAAAACGGCATGCTATAGTATGCCGTCTGAGATGGGCTACAGCCCATGGTCAAAATTATGAAAAACAAGGATTTGAGAAAAAGACGAAAATCACTCCGAGACCATGGGCTATAGTCCATTGTCTCGAGTGATTTCCGTCTTTTTTTCAAATCCTCAAAAATGATGAAAAACGGCATGCTATAGTATGCCGTCTGAGATTTGCTACAGCCCATGGTCAAAAATGATGAAAAACAAGGATTTGAGAAAAAGACGAAAATTACTCCGAGACCATGGGCTATAGTCCATTGTCTCGAGTGATTTCCGTCTTTTTTTCAAATCCTCAAAAATGATGAAAAACGGCATGCTATAGTATGAGATGGGCTACAGCCCATGGTCAAAAATGAAAAACGAGGATTTGAAAAAAGGACGAAAATCACTCCGAGACCATGGGCTATAGTCCATTGTCTCGAGTGATTTTCGTCTTTTTTTCAAATCCTCAAAAATGATGAAAAACGGCATGCTATAGTATGCCGTCTGAGATGGGCTACAGCCCATGTTAAAAAATGATGAAAAACAAGGATTTGAGAAAAAGACGAAAATCACTCCGAGACCATGGGCTATAGTCCATTGTCTCGAGTGATTTTCGTCTTTTTTCCAAATCCTCAAAAACCATGAAAAACGGCATGCTATAGTATGCCGTCTGAGATGGGCTACATCCCATGGTCAAAAATGATGTAAATGAGGATTTGAGAAAAATACGAAAATCACTCCCACACCATGGGCTATAGTCCATTGTCTCGAGTGATTTTCGTCTTTTTTTCAAATCCTCAAAAATGATGAAAAACGGCATGCTTTAGTATGCCTTCTGAGATGGGCTACAGCCCATGGTCAAAATGATGAAAAACAAGGATTTGAGAAAAAGACAAAAATCACTCCGAGACCATGGGCTATAGTCCCCCACTCAAGTCTTTACTTTCAAGACCAATTTCAGGAGAACTAAACAAACAAAAGCAGTGTGAATTGTCTGGACCCAGTGGCTCAGTGTGTTAGGACGCTGCCACATGTTCGCGAGATGGTGACTTCAAACCCCACTCAAGTCTTTACTTTCAAGACCGATTTCAGAAGAAGAAAACCAACGAAAAAGCAGTGTGAATTGTCTGGAACCAGTGGCTCAGTGTGTTAGGATGCTGCCACATGATCGGGAGATGGTGAGTTCAAACCCCACTCAAGTCTTTACTTTCAAGACTGATTTCAGAAGAAGAAAACCAACAAAAAAGCAGTGTGAATTGTCTGGACCCAGTGGCTCAGTGTGTTAGGACGCTGCCACATGATTGGGAGATGGTGAGTTCAAACCCGACTCAAGTTCAAACCAAAAAATAAAGGTCCAGGGTGCAATCCCACCCCAGTCTTGATGAAGAAAAACGGCATGCTATAGTATGCTGTCTGAGATGGGCTACAGCCCATGGTCAAAAATGATGAAAAACAAGGATTTGAGAAAAGACGAAAATCACTCCGAGACGATGGGCTATAGTCCATTGTCTCGAGTGATTTCCCTCTTTTTTTCAAATCCTCAAAAATGATGAAAAACGGCATGCTATAGTATGCCGTCTGAGATGGGCTACAGCCCATGGTCAAAAATGATGAAAAACAAGGATTTGAGAAAAAGACGAAAATCACTCCGAGACCATGGGCTATAGTCCATTGTCTCGAGTGATTGCCGTCTTTTTTTCAAATCCTCAAAAATGATGAAAAACGGCATGCTATAGTATGCCGTCTGAGATGGGCTACAGCCCATGGTCAAAAATGATGAAAAACAAGGATTTGAGAAAAAGACGAAAATCACTCTGAGACCATGGGCTATAGTCCATTGTCTCAAGTGATTTTCGTCTTTTTTCCAAATCCCCAAAAATCATGAAAAACGGCATGCTATAGTATGCCGTCTGAGATGGGCTACATCCCATGGTCAAAAATGATGTAAATGAGGATTTGAGAAAAAGACGAAAATCACTCCCAGACCATGGGCTATAGTCCATTGTCTCGAGTGATTTTCGTCTTTTTTTCAAATCCTCAAAAATGATGAAAAACGGCATGCTATAGTATGCCGTCTGAGATGGGCTACAGCCCATGGTCAAAATGATGAAAAACAAGGATTTGAGAAAAAGACGAAAATCACCATGGGCTATAGTCCATTGTCTCGAGTGATTTTCGTCTTTTTTTCAAATCCTCAAAAATGATGAAAAACGGCATGCTATAGTATGCCGTCTGAGATGAAAAACAAGGATTTGAGAAAATACGAAAATCACTCCGAGACGATGGGCTATAGTCCATTGTCTCGAGTGATTTCCGTCTTTTTTTCAAATCCTCAAAAATGATGAAAAACGGCATGCTATAGTATGCCGTCTGAGATGGGCTACAGCCCATGGTCAAAAATGATGAAAAACAAGGATTTGAGAAAAGACGAAAATCACTCCGAGACCATGATTTCCGTCTTTTTTTCAAATCCTCAAAAATTATAAAAAACGGCATGCTATAGTATGCCGTCTGAGATGGGCTACAGCCCATGGTCAAAATGATGAAAAACAAGGATTTGAGAAAAAGACGAAAATCACTCCGAGACCATGGGCTATAGTCCATTGTCTCGAGCTATTTCCGTCTTTTTTTCAAATCCTCAAAAATGATGAAAAACGGCATGCTATAGTATGCCGTCTGAGATTTGCTACAGCCCATGGTCAAAAATGAAAAACGAGGATTTGAAAAAAAGACAAAAATCACTCCGAGACCATGGGCTATAGTCCCCCACTCAAGTCTTTACTTTCAAGACCAATTTCAGGAGAACTAAACAAACAAAAGCAGTGTGAGTTGTCTGGACCCAGTGGCTCAGTGTGTTAGGACGCTGCCACATGATCGCGAGATGGTGAGTTCAAACCCCACTCAAGTCTTTACTTTCAAGACCGATTTCAGAAGAAGAAAACCAACGAAAAAGCAGTGTGAATTGTCTGGAACCAGTGGCTCAGTGTGTTAGGACGCTGCCACATGATCGGGAGATGGTGAGTTCAAACCCCACTCAAGTTCAAACCAAAAAATAAAGGTCCAGGGTGCAATCCCACCCCAGTCTTGATGAAGAAAAACGGCATGCTATAGTATGCCGTCTGAGATGGGCTACAGCCCATGGTCAAAAATGATGAAAAACAAGGATTTGAGAAAAGACGAAAATCACTCAGAGACGATGGGCTATAGTCCATTGTCTCGAGTGATTTCCGTCTTTTTTTCAAATCCTCAAAAATGATGAAAAACGGCATGCTATAGTATGCCGTCTGAGATGGGCTACAGCCCATGGTCAAAATGATGAAAAACAAGGATTTGAGAAAAAGACGAAAATCACTCCGAGACCATGGGCTATAGTCCATTGTCTCGAGCTATTTCCGTCTTTTTTTCAAATCCTCAAAAATGATGAAAAACGGCATGCTATAGTATGCCGTCTGAGATTTGCTACAGCCCATGGTCAAAAATGAAAAACGAGGATTTGAAAAAAAGACAAAAATCACTCCGAGACCATGGGCTATAGTCCCCCACTCACGTCTTTACTTTCAAGACCAATTTCAGGAGAACTAAACAAACAAAAGCAGTGTGAATTGTCTGGACCCAGTGGCTCAGTGTGTTAGGACGCTGCCACATGATCGCGAGATGGTGAGTTCAAACCCCACTCAAGTCTTTACTTTCAAGACCGATTTCAGAAGAAGAAAACCAACGAAAAAGCAGTGTGAATTGTCTGGAACCAGTGGCTCAGTGTGTTAGGACGCTGCCACATGATCGGGAGATGGTGAGTTCAAACCCCACTCAAGTTCAAACCAAAAAATAAAGGTCCAGGGTGCAATCCCACCCCAGTCTTGATGAAGAAAAACGGCATGCTATAGTATGCCGTCTGAGATGGGCTACAGCCCATGGTCAAAAATGATGAAAAACAAGGATTTGAGAAAAGACGAAAATCACTCAGAGACGATGGGCTATAGTCCATTGTCTCGAGTGATTTCCGTCTTTTTTTCAAATCCTCAAAAATGATGAAAAACGGCATGCTATAGTATGCCGTCTGAGATTTGCTACAGCCCATGGTCAAAAATGATGAAAAACAAGGATTTGAGAAAAAGACGAAAATTACTCCGAGACCATGGGCTATAGTCCATTGTCTCGAGTGATTTCCGTCTTTTTTTCAAATCCTCAAAAATGATGAAAAACGGCATGCTATAGTATGAGATGGGTTTACAGCCCATGGTCAAAAATGAAAAACGAGGATTTGAAAAAAGGACGAAAATCCCTCCGAGACCATGTGCTATAGTCCATTGTCTCGAGTGATTTTCGTCTTTTTTTCAAATCCTCAAAAATGATGAAAAACGGCATCCTATAGTATGCCGTCTGAGATGGGCTACAGCCCATGTTCAAAAATGATGAAAAACAAGGATTTGAGAAAAAGACGAAAATCACTCCGAGACCATGGGCTATAGTCCATTGTCTCGAGTGATTTTCGTCTTTTTTCCAAATCCTCAAAAATCATGAAAAACGGCATGCTATAGTATGCCGTCTGAGATGGGCTACATCCCATGGTCAAAAATGATGTAAATGAGGATTTGAGAAAAAGACGAAAATCATTCCGAGACCATGCGCTATAGTCCATTGTCTCGAGTGATTTCCGTCTTTTTTTCAAATCCTCAAAAATGATGAAAAACGGCATGCTATAGTATGCCGTCTGAGATGGGCTACAGCCAATGGTCAAAAATGATGAAAAACAAGGATTTGAGAAAAAGACGAAAATCACTCCGAGACCATGGGCTATAGTCCATTGTCTCGAGTGATTTTCGTCTTTTTTTCAAATCCTCAAAAATGATGAAAAACGGCATCCTATAGTATGCCGTCTGAGATGGGCTACAGCCCATGGTCAAAAATGATGAAAAACAAGGATTTGAGAAAATACGAAAATCACTCCGAGACGATGGGCTATAGTCCATTGTCTCGAGTGATTTCCGTCTTTTTTTCAAATCCTCAAAAATGATGAAAAACGGCATGCTATAGTATGCCGTCTAAGATGGGCTACAGCCCATGGTCAAAAATGATGAAAAACAAGGATTTGAGAAAAGACGAAAATCACTCCGAGACCATGATTTCCGTCTTTTTTTCAAATCCTCAAAAATGATGAAAAACGGCATGCTATAGTATGCCGTCTGAGATGGGCTACAGCCCATGGTCAAAAATGATGAAAAACAAGGATTTGAGAAAAAGACGAAAATCACTCCGAGACCATGGGCTATAGTCCATTGTCTCGAGTGATTGCCGTCTTTTTTTCAAATCCTCAAAAATGATGAAAAACGGCATGCTATAGTATGCCGTCTGAGATGGGCTACAGCCCATGGTCAAAAATGATGAAAAACAAGGATTTGAGAAAAAGACGAAAATCACTCCGAGACCATGGGCTATAGTCCATTGTCTCGAGTGATTTCCGTCTTTTTTTCAAATCCTCAAAAATGATGAAAAACGGCATGCTATAGTATGCCGTCTAAGATGGGCTACAGCCCATGGTCAAAAATGATGAAAAACAAGGATTTGAGAAAAGACGAAAATTACTCCGAGACCATGGGCTATAGTCCATTGTCTCGAGTGATTTCCGTCTTTTTTTCAAATCCTCAAAAATGATGAAAAATGGCATGCTATAGTATGAGATGGGCTACAGCTCATGGTCAAAAATGAAAAACGAGGATTTGAGAAAAGGACGAAAATCACTCCGAGACCATGGGCTATAGTCCATTGTCTCGAGTGATTTTCGTCTTTTTTTCAAATCCTCAAAAATGATGAAAAACGGCATGCTATAGTATGCCGTCTGAGATGGGCTACATCCCATGGTCAAAAATGATGTAAATGAGGATTTGAGAAAAAGACGAAAATCATTCCGAGACCATGCGCTATAGTCCATTGTCTCGAGTGATTTTCGTCCTTTTTTTCAAATCCTCAAAAATGATGAAAAACAGCATGCTATAGTATGCCGTCTGAGATGGGCTACAGCCCATAGTCAAAAATGAAAAACGAGGATTTAAAAAAAAGACGAAAATCACTCCGAGACCATGGGCTATAGTCCATTGTCTCGAGTGATTTTCGTCTTTTTTTCAAATCCTCAAAAATGATGAAAAACAGCATGCTATAGTATGCCGTCTGAGATGGGCTACATCCCATGGTCAAAAATTATGTAAATGAGGATTTGAGAAAAAGACTAATCACTCCCAGACCATGGGCTATAGTCCATTGTCTCGAGTGATTTTCGTCTTTTTTCCAAATCCTCAAAAATCATGAAAAACGGCATGCTATAGTATGCCGTCTGAGATGGGCTACATCCCATGGTCAAAAATGATGTAAATGAGGATTTGAGAAAAAGACGAAAATCACTCCCAGACCATGGGCTATAGTCCATTGTCTCGAGTGATTTCCGTCTTTTTTTCAAATCCTCAAAAATGATGAAAAACGGCATGCTATAGTATGCCGTCTGAGATTTGCTACAGCCCATGGTCAAAAATGATGAAAAACAAGGATTTGAGAAAAAGACGAAAATCACTCCGAGACCATGGGCTATAGTCCATTGTCTCGAGTGATTGCCGTCTTTTTTTCAAATCCTCAAAAATGATGAAAAACGGCATGCTATAGTATGCCGTCTGAGATGGGCTACAGCCCATGGTCAAAAATGATGAAAAACAAGGATTTGAGAAAAAGACGAAAATCACTCTGAGACCATGGGCTATAGTCCATTGTCTCGAGTGATTTTCGTCTTTTTTCCAAATCCCCAAAAATCATGAAAAACGGCATGCTATAGTATGCCGTCTGAGATGGGCTACAGCCCATGGTCAAAAATGAAAAACGAGGATTTGAAAAAAAGACGAAAATCACTCCGAGACCATGGGCTATAGTCCATTGTCTCGAGTGATTTTCGTCTTTTTTTCAAATCCTCAAAAATGATGAAAAACGGCATGCTATAGTATGCCGTCTGAGATGGGCTACAGCCCATGTTAAAAAATGATGAAAAACAAGGATTTGAGAAAAAGACAAAAATCACTCCGAGACCATGGGCTATAGTCCATTGTCTCGAGTGATTTTCGTCTTTTTTCCAAATCCTCAAAAATCATGAAAAACGGCATGCTATAGTATGCCGTCTGAGATGGGCTACATCCCATGGTCAAAAATGATGTAAATGAGGATTTGAGAAAAAGACGAAAATCATTCCGAGACCATGCGCTATAGTCCATTGTCTCGAGTGATTTCCGTCTTTTTTTCAAATCCTCAAAAATGATGAAAAACGGCATGCTATAGTATGCCGTCTGAGATGGGCTACAGCCAATGGTCAAAAATGATGAAAAACAAGGATTTGAGAAAAAGACGAAAATCACTCCGAGACCATGGGCTATAGTCCATTGTCTCGAGTGATTTTCGTCTTTTTTTCAAATCCTCAAAAATGATGAAAAACGGCATCCTATAGTATGCCGTCTGAGATGGGCTACAGCCCATGGTCAAAAATGATGAAAAACAAGGATTTGAGAAAATACGAAAATCACTCCGAGACGATGGGCTATAGTCCATTGTCTCGAGTGATTTCCGTCTTTTTTTCAAATCCTCAAAAATGATGAAAAACGGCATGCTATAGTATGCCGTCTAAGATGGGCTACAGCCCATGGTCAAAAATGATGAAAAACAAGGATTTGAGAAAAGACGAAAATCACTCCGAGACCATGATTTCCGTCTTTTTTTCAAATCCTCAAAAATGATGAAAAACGGCATGCTATAGTATGCCGTCTGAGATGGGCTACAGCCCATGGTCAAAAATGATGAAAAACAAGGATTTGAGAAAAAGACGAAAATCACTCCGAGACCATGGGCTATAGTCCATTGTCTCGAGTGATTGCCGTCTTTTTTTCAAATCCTCAAAAATGATGAAAAACGGCATGCTATAGTATGCCGTCTGAGATGGGCTACAGCCCATGGTCAAAAATGATGAAAAACAAGGATTTGAGAAAAAGACGAAAATCACTCCGAGACCATGGGCTATAGTCCATTGTCTCGAGTGATTTCCGTCTTTTTTTCAAATCCTCAAAAATGATGAAAAACGGCATGCTATAGTATGCCGTCTAAGATGGGCTACAGCCCATGGTCAAAAATGATGAAAAACAAGGATTTGAGAAAAGACGAAAATTACTCCGAGACCATGGGCTATAGTCCATTGTCTCGAGTGATTTCCGTCTTTTTTTCAAATCCTCAAAAATGATGAAAAATGGCATGCTATAGTATGAGATGGGCTACAGCTCATGGTCAAAAATGAAAAACGAGGATTTGAGAAAAGGACGAAAATCACTCCGAGACCATGGGCTATAGTCCATTGTCTCGAGTGATTTTCGTCTTTTTTTCAAATCCTCAAAAATGATGAAAAACGGCATGCTATAGTATGCCGTCTGAGATGGGCTACATCCCATGGTCAAAAATGATGTAAATGAGGATTTGAGAAAAAGACGAAAATCATTCCGAGACCATGCGCTATAGTCCATTGTCTCGAGTGATTTTCGTCCTTTTTTTCAAATCCTCAAAAATGATGAAAAACAGCATGCTATAGTATGCCGTCTGAGATGGGCTACAGCCCATAGTCAAAAATGAAAAACGAGGATTTAAAAAAAAGACGAAAATCACTCCGAGACCATGGGCTATAGTCCATTGTCTCGAGTGATTTTCGTCTTTTTTTCAAATCCTCAAAAATGATGAAAAACAGCATGCTATAGTATGCCGTCTGAGATGGGCTACATCCCATGGTCAAAAATTATGTAAATGAGGATTTGAGAAAAAGACTAATCACTCCCAGACCATGGGCTATAGTCCATTGTCTCGAGTGATTTTCGTCTTTTTTCCAAATCCTCAAAAATCATGAAAAACGGCATGCTATAGTATGCCGTCTGAGATGGGCTACATCCCATGGTCAAAAATGATGTAAATGAGGATTTGAGAAAAAGACGAAAATCACTCCCAGACCATGGGCTATAGTCCATTGTCTCGAGTGATTTCCGTCTTTTTTTCAAATCCTCAAAAATGATGAAAAACGGCATGCTATAGTATGCCGTCTGAGATTTGCTACAGCCCATGGTCAAAAATGATGAAAAACAAGGATTTGAGAAAAAGACGAAAATCACTCCGAGACCATGGGCTATAGTCCATTGTCTCGAGTGATTGCCGTCTTTTTTTCAAATCCTCAAAAATGATGAAAAACGGCATGCTATAGTATGCCGTCTGAGATGGGCTACAGCCCATGGTCAAAAATGATGAAAAACAAGGATTTGAGAAAAAGACGAAAATCACTCTGAGACCATGGGCTATAGTCCATTGTCTCGAGTGATTTTCGTCTTTTTTCCAAATCCCCAAAAATCATGAAAAACGGCATGCTATAGTATGCCGTCTGAGATGGGCTACAGCCCATGGTCAAAAATGAAAAACGAGGATTTGAAAAAAAGACGAAAATCACTCCGAGACCATGGGCTATAGTCCATTGTCTCGAGTGATTTTCGTCTTTTTTTCAAATCCTCAAAAATGATGAAAAACGGCATGCTATAGTATGCCGTCTGAGATGGGCTACAGCCCATGTTAAAAAATGATGAAAAACAAGGATTTGAGAAAAAGACAAAAATCACTCCGAGACCATGGGCTATAGTCCATTGTCTCGAGTGATTTTCGTCTTTTTTCCAAATCCTCAAAAATCATGAAAAACGGCATGCTATAGTATGCCGTCTGAGATGGGCTACATCCCATGGTCAAAAATGATGTAAATGAGGATTTGAGAAAAAGACGAAAATCACTCCCAGACCATGGGCTATAGTCCATTGTCTCGAGTGATTTTCGTCTTTTTTTCAAATCCTCAAAAATGATGAAAAACGGCATGCTATAGTATGCCGTCTGAGATGGGCTACAGCCCATGGTCAAAATGATGAAAAACAAGGATTTGAGAAAAAGACGAAAATCACTCCGAGACCATGGGCTATAGTCCATTGTCTCGAGTGATTTCCGTCTTTTTTTCAAATCCTCAAAAATGTAGAAAAACGGCATGCTATAGTATGCCGTCTGAGATTTGCTACAGCCCATGGTCAAAAATGATGAAAAACAAGGATTTGAGAAAAAGACGAAAATTACTCCGAGACCATGGGCTATAGTCCATTGTCTCGAGTGATTTCCGTCTTTTTTTCAAATCCTCAAAAATGATGAAAAACGACATGCTATAGTATGAGATTGGCTACAGCCCATGGTCAAAAATGAAAAACGAGGATTTGAAAAAAGGACGAAAATAGCTCCGAGACCATGGGCTATAGTCCATTGTCTCGAGTGATTTTCGTCTTTTTTCAAATCCTCAAAAATGATGAAAAACGGCATGCTATAGTATGCCGTCTGAGATGGGCTACAGCCCATGGTCAAAATGATGAAAAACAAGGATTTGAGAAAAAGACGAAAATCACTCCGAGACCATGGGCTATAGTCCATTGTCTCGAGCTATTTCCGTCTTTTTTTCAAATCCTCAAAAATGATGAAAAACGGCATGCTATAGTATGCCGTCTGAGATTTGCTACAGCCCATGGTCAAAAATGAAAAACGAGGATTTGAAAAAAAGACAAAAATCACTCCGAGACCATTGGCTATAGTCCCCCACTCAAGTCTTTACTTTCAAGACCAATTTCAGGAGAACTAAACAAACAAAAGCAGTGTGAATTGTCTGGACCCAGTGGCTCAGTGTGTTAGGACGCTGCCACATGATCGTGAGATGGTGAGTTCAAACCCCACTCAAGTCTTTACTTTCAAGACCGATTTCAGAAGAAGAAAACCAACGAAAAAGCAGTGTCAATTGTCTGGAACCAGTGGCTCAGTGTGTTAGGACGCTGCCACATGATCGGGAGATGGTGAGTTCAAACCCCACTCAAGTCTTTACTTTCAAGACTGATTTCAGAAGAAGAAAACCAACAAAAAAGCAGTGTGAATTGTCTGGACCCAGTGGCTCAGTGTGTTAGGACGCTGCCACATGATCGGGAGATGGTGAGTTCAAACCCCACTCAAGTTCAAACCAAAAAATAAAGGTCCAGGGTGCAATCCCACCCCAGTCTTGATGAAGAAAAACGGCATGCTATAGTATGCCGTCTGAGATGGGCTACAGCCCATGGTCAAAAATGATGAAAAACAAGGATTTGAGAAAAGACGAAAATCACTCAGAGACGATGGGCTATAGTCCATTGTCTCGAGTGATTTCTGTCTTTTTTTCAAATCCTCAAAAATGATGAAAAACGGCATGCTATAGTATGCCGTCTGAGATTTGCTACAGCCCATGGTCAAAAATGATGAAAAACAAGGATTTGAGAAAAAGACGAAAATTACTCCGAGACCATGGGCTATAGTCCATTGTCTCGAGTGATTTCCGTCTTTTTTTCAAATCCTCAAAAATGATGAAAAACGGCATGCTATAGTATGAGATGGGCTACAGCCCATGGTCAAAAATGAAAAACGAGGATTTGAAAAAAGGACGAAAATCACTCCGAGACCATGGGCTATAGTCCATTGTCTCGAGTGATTTTCGTCTTTTTTTCAAATCCTCAAAAACGATGAAAAACGGCATCCTATAGTATGCCGTCTGAGATGGGCTACAGCCCATGTTCAAAAATGATGAAAAACAAGGATTTGAGAAAAAGACGAAAATCACTCCGAGACCATGGGCTATAGTCCATTGTCTCGAGTGATTTTCGTCTTTTTTCCAAATCCTCAAAAATCATGAAAAACGGCATGCTATAGTATGCCGTCTGAGATGGGCTACATCCCATGGTCAAAAATGATGTAAATGAGGATTTGAGAAAAAGACGAAAATCATTCCGAGACCATGGGCTATAGTCCATTGTCTCGAGTGATTTTCGTCTTTTTTCCAAATCCCCAAAAATCATGAAAAACGGCATGCTATAGTATGCCGTCTGAGATGGGCTACAGCCCATGGTCAAAAATGAAAAACGAGGATTTGAAAAAAAGACGAAAATCACTCCGAGACCATGGGCTATAGTCCATTGTCTCGAGTGATTTTCGTCTTTTTTTCAAATCCTCAAAAATGATGAAAAACGGCATGCTATAGTATGCCGTCTGAGATGGGCTACAGCCCATGTTAAAAAATGATGAAAAACAAGGATTTGAGAAAAAGACAAAAATCACTCCGAGACCATGGGCTATAGTCCATTGTCTCGAGTGATTTTCGTCTTTTTTCCAAATCCTCAAAAATCATGAAAAACGGCATGCTATAGTATGCCGTCTGAGATGGGCTACATCCCATGGTCAAAAATGATGTAAATGAGGATTTGAGAAAAAGACGAAAATCACTCCCAGACCATGGGCTATAGTCCATTGTCTCGAGTGATTTTCGTCTTTTTTTCAAATCCTCAAAAATGATGAAAAACGGCATGCTATAGTATGCCGTCTGAGATGGGCTACAGCCCATGGTCAAAATGATGAAAAACAAGGATTTGAGAAAAAGACGAAAATCACTCCGAGACCATGGGCTATAGTCCATTGTCTCGAGTGATTTCCGTCTTTTTTTCAAATCCTCAAAAATGTAGAAAAACGGCATGCTATAGTATGCCGTCTGAGATTTGCTACAGCCCATGGTCAAAAATGATGAAAAACAAGGATTTGAGAAAAAGACGAAAATTACTCCGAGACCATGGGCTATAGTCCATTGTCTCGAGTGATTTCCGTCTTTTTTTCAAATCCTCAAAAATGATGAAAAACGACATGCTATAGTATGAGATTGGCTACAGCCCATGGTCAAAAATGAAAAACGAGGATTTGAAAAAAGGACGAAAATAGCTCCGAGACCATGGGCTATAGTCCATTGTCTCGAGTGATTTTCGTCTTTTTTCAAATCCTCAAAAATGATGAAAAACGGCATGCTATAGTATGCCGTCTGAGATGGGCTACAGCCCATGGTCAAAATGATGAAAAACAAGGATTTGAGAAAAAGACGAAAATCACTCCGAGACCATGGGCTATAGTCCATTGTCTCGAGCTATTTCCGTCTTTTTTTCAAATCCTCAAAAATGATGAAAAACGGCATGCTATAGTATGCCGTCTGAGATTTGCTACAGCCCATGGTCAAAAATGAAAAACGAGGATTTGAAAAAAAGACAAAAATCACTCCGAGACCATTGGCTATAGTCCCCCACTCAAGTCTTTACTTTCAAGACCAATTTCAGGAGAACTAAACAAACAAAAGCAGTGTGAATTGTCTGGACCCAGTGGCTCAGTGTGTTAGGACGCTGCCACATGATCGTGAGATGGTGAGTTCAAACCCCACTCAAGTCTTTACTTTCAAGACCGATTTCAGAAGAAGAAAACCAACGAAAAAGCAGTGTCAATTGTCTGGAACCAGTGGCTCAGTGTGTTAGGACGCTGCCACATGATCGGGAGATGGTGAGTTCAAACCCCACTCAAGTCTTTACTTTCAAGACTGATTTCAGAAGAAGAAAACCAACAAAAAAGCAGTGTGAATTGTCTGGACCCAGTGGCTCAGTGTGTTAGGACGCTGCCACATGATCGGGAGATGGTGAGTTCAAACCCCACTCAAGTTCAAACCAAAAAATAAAGGTCCAGGGTGCAATCCCACCCCAGTCTTGATGAAGAAAAACGGCATGCTATAGTATGCCGTCTGAGATGGGCTACAGCCCATGGTCAAAAATGATGAAAAACAAGGATTTGAGAAAAGACGAAAATCACTCAGAGACGATGGGCTATAGTCCATTGTCTCGAGTGATTTCTGTCTTTTTTTCAAATCCTCAAAAATGATGAAAAACGGCATGCTATAGTATGCCGTCTGAGATTTGCTACAGCCCATGGTCAAAAATGATGAAAAACAAGGATTTGAGAAAAAGACGAAAATTACTCCGAGACCATGGGCTATAGTCCATTGTCTCGAGTGATTTCCGTCTTTTTTTCAAATCCTCAAAAATGATGAAAAACGGCATGCTATAGTATGAGATGGGCTACAGCCCATGGTCAAAAATGAAAAACGAGGATTTGAAAAAAGGACGAAAATCACTCCGAGACCATGGGCTATAGTCCATTGTCTCGAGTGATTTTCGTCTTTTTTTCAAATCCTCAAAAACGATGAAAAACGGCATCCTATAGTATGCCGTCTGAGATGGGCTACAGCCCATGTTCAAAAATGATGAAAAACAAGGATTTGAGAAAAAGACGAAAATCACTCCGAGACCATGGGCTATAGTCCATTGTCTCGAGTGATTTTCGTCTTTTTTCCAAATCCTCAAAAATCATGAAAAACGGCATGCTATAGTATGCCGTCTGAGATGGGCTACATCCCATGGTCAAAAATGATGTAAATGAGGATTTGAGAAAAAGACGAAAATCATTCCGAGACCATGGGCTATAGTCCATTGTCTCGAGTGATTTTCGTCTTTTTTCCAAATCCCCAAAAATCATGAAAAACGGCATGCTATAGTATGCCGTCTGAGATGGGCTACATCCCATGGTCAAAAATGATGTAAATGAGGATTTGAGAAAAAGACGAAAATCACTCCCAGACCATGGGCTATAGTCCATTGTCTCGAGTGATTTTCGTCTTTTTTTCAAATCCTCAAAAATGATGAAAAACGGCATGCTATAGTATGCCGTCTGAGATGGGCTACAGCCCATGGTCAAAATGATGAAAAACAAGAATTTGAGAAAAAGACGAAAATCACTCCGAGACCATGGGCTATAGTCCATTGTCTCGAGTGATTTCCGTCTTTTTTTCAAATCCTCAAAAATGATGAAAAACGGCATGCTATAGTATGCCGTCTGAGATTTGCTACAGCCCATGGTCAAAAATGATGAAAAACAAGGATTTGAGAAAAAGACGAAAATTACTCCGAGACCATGGGCTATAGTCCATTGTCTCGAGTGATTTTCGTCTTTTTTTCAAATCCTCAAAAATGATGAAAAATGGCATGCTATAGTATGAGATGGGCTACAGCCCATGGTCAAAAATGAAAAACGAGGATTTGAGAAAAGGACGAAAATCACTCCGAGACCATGGGCTATAGTCCATTGTCTCGAGTGATTTTCGTCTTTTTTTCAAATCCTCAAAAATGATGAAAAACGGCATGCTATAGTATGCCGTCTGAGATGGGCTACAGCCCATGTTCAAAAATGATGAAAAACAAGGATTTGAAAAAAGGACGAAAATCACTCCGAGACCATGGGCTATAGTCCATTGTCTCGAGTGATTTTCGTCTTTTTTTCAAATCCTCAAAAATGATGAAAAACGGCATGCTATAGTATGCCGTCTGAGATGGGCTACATCCCATGGTCAAAAATGATGTAAATGAGGATTTGAGAAAAAGACGAAAATCATTCCGAGACCATGCGCTATAGTCCATTGTCTCGAGTGATTTTCGTCCTTTTTTTCAAATCCTCAAAAATGATGAAAAACAGCATGCTATAGTATGCCGTCTGAGATGGGCTACAGCCCATAGTCAAAAATGAAAAACGAGGATTTGAAAAAAAGACGAAAATCACTCCGAGACCATGGGCTATAGTCCATTGTCTCAAGTGATTTTCGTCTTTTTTTCAAATCCTCAAAAATGATGAAAAACAGCATGCTATAGTATGCCGTCTGAGATGGGCTACATCCCATGGTCAAAAATGATGTAAATGAGGATTTGAGAAAAAGACTAATCACTCCCAGACCATGGGCTATAGTCCATTGTCTCGAGTGATTTTCGTCTTTTTTCCAAATCCTCAAAAATCATGAAAAACGGCATGCTATAGTATGCCGTCTGAGATGGGCTACATCCCATGGTCAAAAATGATGTAAATGAGGATTTGAGAAAAAGACGAAAATCACTCCCAGACCATGGGCTATAGTCCATTGTCTCGAGTGATTTCCGTCTTTTTTTCAAATCCTCAAAAATGATGAAAGACGGCATGCTATAGTATGCCGTCTGAGATGGGCTACAGCCCATGGTCAAAATGATGAAAAACAAGGATTTGAGAAAAAGACGAAAATCACTCCGAGACCATGGGCTATAGTCCATTGTCTCGAGTGATTTCCGTCTTTTTTTCAAATCCTCAAAAATGATGAAAAACGGCATGCTATAGTATGCCGTCTGAGATTTGCTACAGCCCATGGTCAAAAATGATGAAAAACAAGGATTTGAGAAAAAGACGAAAATCACTCCGAGACCATGGGCTATAGTCCATTGTCTCGAGTGATTGCCGTCTTTTTTTCAAATCCTCAAAAATGATGAAAAACGGCATGCTATAGTATGCCGTCTGAGATGGGCTACAGCCCATGGTCAAAAATGATGAAAAACAAGGATTTGAGAAAAAGACGAAAATCACTCTGAGACCATGGGCTATAGTCCATTGTCTCGAGTGATTTTCGTCTTTTTTCCAAATCCCCAAAAATCATGAAAAACGGCATGCTATAGTATGCCGTCTGAGATGGGCTACAGCCCATGGTCAAAAATGAAAAACAAGGATTTGAAAAAAAGACGAAAATCACTCCGAGACCATGGGCTATAGTCCATTGTCTCGAGTGATTTTCGTCTTTTTTTCAAATCCTCAAAAATGATGAAAAACGGCATGCTATAGTATGCCGTCTGAGATGGGCTACAGCCCATGGTCAAAAATGATGAAAAACAAGGATTTGAGAAAAAGACGAAAATCACTCCGAGACCATGGGCTATAGTCCATTGTCTCGAGTGATTGCCGTCTTTTTTTCAAATCCTCAAAAATGATGAAAAACGGCATGCTATAGTATGCCGTCTGAGATGGGCTACAGCCCATGGTCAAAAATGATGAAAAACAAGGATTTGAGAAAAAGACGAAAATCACTCTGAGACCATGGGCTATAGTCCATTGTCTCGAGTGATTTTCGTCTTTTTTCCAAATCCCCAAAAATCATGAAAAACGGCATGCTATAGTATGCCGTCTGAGATGGGCTACAGCCCATGGTCAAAAATGAAAAACGAGGATTTGAAAAAAAGACGAAAATCACTCCGAGACCATGGGCTATAGTCCATTGTCTCGAGTGATTTTCGTCTTTTTTTCAAATCCTCAAAAATGATGAAAAACGGCATGCTATAGTATGAGATGGGTTTACAGCCCATGGTCAAAAATGAAAAACGAGGATTTGAAAAAAGGACGAAAATCACTCCGAGACCATGGGCTATAGTCCATTGTCTCGAGTGATTTTCGTCTTTTTTTCAAATCCTCAAAAATGATGAAAAACGGCATCCTATAGTATGCCGTCTGAGATGGGCTACAGCCCATGTTCAAAAATGATGAAAAACAAGGATTTGAGAAAAAGACGAAAATCACTCCGAGACCATGGGCTATAGTCCATTGTCTCGAGTGATTTTCGTCTTTTTTCCAAATCCTCAAAAATCATGAAAAACGGCATGCTATAGTATGCCGTCTGAGATGGGCTACATCCCATGGTCAAAAATGATGTAAATGAGGATTTGAGAAAAAGACGAAAATCATTCCGAGACCATGCGCTATAGTCCATTGTCTCGAGTGATTTCCGTCTTTTTTTCAAATCCTCAAAAATGATGAAAAACGGCATGCTATAGTATGCCGTCTGAGATGGGCTACAGCCAATGGTCAAAAATGATGAAAAACAAGGATTTGAGAAAAAGACGAAAATCACTCCGAGACCATGGGCTATAGTCCATTGTCTCGAGTGATTTTCGTCTTTTTTTCAAATCCTCAAAAATGATGAAAAACGGCATCCTATAGTATGCCGTCTGAGA
The DNA here is from genome assembly GCF_951216825.1 of Electrona antarctica. Classification (NCBI taxonomy): domain Eukaryota; kingdom Metazoa; phylum Chordata; class Actinopteri; order Myctophiformes; family Myctophidae; genus Electrona; species Electrona antarctica. The sequence goes on along the minus strand of NC_136799.1, from coordinate 23,884,485 downwards.
TGGGCTACAGCCCATGGTCAAAAATGATGAAAAACAAGGATTTGAGAAAAATACGAAAATCACTCCGAGACGATGGGCTATAGTCCATTGTCTCGAGTGATTTCCGTCTTTTTTTCAAATCCTCAAAAATGATGAAAAACGGCATGCTATAGTATGCCGTCTAAGATGGGCTACAGCCCATGGTCAAAAATGATGAAAAACAAGGATTTGAGAAAAGACGAAAATCACTCCGAGACCATGATTTCCGTCTTTTTTTCAAATCCTCAAAAATGATGAAAAACGGCATGCTATAGTATGCCGTCTGAGATGGGCTACAGCCCATGGTCAAAAATGATGAAAAACAAGGATTTGAGAAAAAGACGAAAATCACTCCGAGACCATGGGCTATAGTCCATTGTCTCGAGTGATTGCCGTCTTTTTTTCAAATCCTCAAAAATGATGAAAAACGGCATGCTATAGTATGCCGTCTGAGATGGGCTACAGCCCATGGTCAAAAATGATGAAAAACAAGGATTTGAGAAAAAGACGAAAATCACTCCGAGACCATGGGCTATAGTCCATTGTCTCGAGTGATTTCCGTCTTTTTTTCAAATCCTCAAAAATGATGAAAAACGGCATGCTATAGTATGCCGTCTGAGATGGGCTACAGCCCATGGTCAAAAATGATGAAAAAAAAGGATTTGAGAAAAATACGAAAATCACTCCTAGACCATGGGCTATAGTCCATTATCTCGAGTGATTTCCGTCTTTTTTTCAAATCCTCAAAAATGATGAAAAACGGCATGCTATAGTATGCCGTCTAAGATGGGCTACAGCCCATGGTCAAAAATGATGAAAAACAAGGATTTGAGAAAAGACGAAAATTACTCCGAGACCATGGGCTATAGTCCATTGTCTCGAGTGATTTCCGTCTTTTTTTCAAATCCTCAAAAATGATGAAAAATGGCATGCTATAGTATGAGATGGGCTACAGCCCATGGTCAAAAATGAAAAACGAGGATTTGAGAAAAGGACGAAAATCACTCCGAGACCATGGGCTATAGTCCATTGTCTCGAGTGATTTTCGTCTTTTTTTCAAATCCTCAAAAATGATGAAAAACGGCATGCTATAGTATGCCGTCTGAGATGGGCTACAGCCCATGTTAAAAAATGATGAAAAACAAGGATTTGAGAAAAAGACGAAAATCACTCCGAGACCATGGGCTATAGTCCATTGTCTCGAGTGATTTCCGTCTTTTTTTCAAATCCTCAAAAATGATGAAAAACGGCATGCTATAGTATGAGATGGGTTTACAGCCCATGGTCAAAAATGAAAAACGAGGATTTGAAAAAAGGACGAAAATAGCTCCGAGACCATGGGCTATAGTCCATTGTCTCGAGTGATTTTCGTCTTTTTTTCAAATCCTCAAAAATGATGAAAAACGGCATGCTATAGTATGCCGTCTGAGATGGGCTACAGCCCATGGTCAAAATGATGAAAAACAAGGATTTGAGAAAAAGACGAAAATCACTCCGAGACCATGGGCTATAGTCCATTGTCTCGAGCTATTTCCGTCTTTTTTTCAAATCCTCAAAAATGATGAAAAACGGCATGCTATAGTATGCCGTCTGAGATTTGCTACAGCCCATGGTCAAAAATGAAAAACGAGGATTTGAAAAAAAGACAAATCACTCCGAGACCATTGGCTATAGTCCCCCACTCAAGTCTTTACTTTCAAGACCAATTTCAGGAGAACTAAACAAACAAAAGCAGTGTGAATTGTCTGGACCCAGTGGCTCAGTGTGTTAGGACGCTGCCACATGATCGTGAGATGGTGAGTTCAAACCCCACTCAAGTCTTTACTTTCAAGACCGATTTCAGAAGAAGAAAACCAACGAAAAAGCAGTGTCAATTGTCTGGAACCAGTGGCTCAGTGTGTTAGGACGCTGCCACATGATCGGGAGATGGTGAGTTCAAACCCCACTCAAGTCTTTACTTTCAAGACTGATTTCAGAAGAAGAAAACCAACAAAAAAGCAGTGTGAATTGTCTGGACCCAGTGGCTCAGTGTGTTAGGACGCTGCCACATGATCGGGAGATGGTGAGTTCAAACCCCACTCAAGTTCAAACCAAAAAATAAAGGACCAGGGTGCAATCCCACCCCAGTCTTGATGAAGAAAAACGGCATGCTATAGTATGCCGTCTGAGATGGGCTACAGCCCATGGTCAAAAATGATGAAAAACAAGGATTTGAGAAAAGACGAAAATCACTCAGAGACGATGGGCTATAGTCCATTGTCTCGAGTGATTTCCGTCTTTTTTTCAAATCCTCAAAAATGATGAAAAACGGCATCCTATAGTATGCCGTCTGAGATGGGCTACAGCCCATGTTCAAAAATGATGAAAAACAAGGATTTGAGAAAAAGACGAAAATCACTCCGAGACCATGGGCTATAGTCCATTGTCTCGAGTGATTTTCGTCTTTTTTCCAAATCCTCAAAAATCATGAAAAACGGCATGCTATAGTATGCCGTCTGAGATGGGCTACATCCCATGGTCAAAAATGATGTAAATGAGGATTTGAGAAAAAGACGAAAATCATTCCGAGACCATGCGCTATAGTCCATTGTCTCGAGTGATTTTCGTCTTTTTTTCAAATCCTCAAAAATGATGAAAAACAGCATGCTATAGTATGCCGTCTGAGATGGGCTACATCCCATGTTCAAAAATGATGTAAATGAGGATTTGAGAAAAAGACCAAAATCACTCCCAGACCATGGGCTATAGTCCATTGTCTCGAGTGATTTTCGTCTTTTTTTCAAATCCTCAAAAATGATGAAAAACGGCATGCTTTAGTATGCCGTCTGAGATGGGCTCCAGCCCATGGTCAAAATGATGAAAAACAAGGATTTGAGAAAAAGACGAAAATCACTCCGAGACCATGGGCAATAGTCCATTGTCTCGAGCTATTTCCGTCTTTTTTTCAAATCCTCAAAAATGATGAAAAACGGCATGCTATAGTATGCCGTCTGAGATTTGCTACAGCCCATGGTCAAAAATGAAAAACGAGGATTTGAAAAAAAGACAAAAATCACTCCGAGACCATGGGCTATAGTCCATTATCTCGAGTGATTTCCGTCTTTTTTTCAAATCCTCAAAAATGATGAAAAACGGCATGCTATAGTATGCCGTCTAAGATGGGCTACAGCCCATGGTCAAAAATGATGAAAAACAAGGATTTGAGAAAAGACGAAAATTACTCCGAGACCATGGGCTATAGTCCATTGTCTCGAGTGATTTCCGTCTTTTTTTCAAATCCTCAAAAATGATGAAAAATGGCATGCTATAGTATGAGATGGGCTACAGCCCATGGTCAAAAATGAAAAACGAGGATTTGAGAAAAGGACGAAAATCACTCCGAGACCATGGGCTATAGTCCATTGTCTCGAGTGATTTTCGTCTTTTTTTCAAATCCTCAAAAATGATGAAAAACGGCATGCTATAGTATGCCGTCTGAGATGGGCTACAGCCCATGTTAAAAAATGATGAAAAACAAGGATTTGAGAAAAAGACGAAAATCACTCCGAGACCATGGGCTATAGTCCATTGTCTCGAGTGATTTCCGTCTTTTTTTCAAATCCTCAAAAATGATGAAAAACGGCATGCTATAGTATGAGATGGGTTTACAGCCCATGGTCAAAAATGAAAAACGAGGATTTGAAAAAAGGACGAAAATAGCTCCGAGACCATGGGCTATAGTCCATTGTCTCGAGTGATTTTCGTCTTTTTTTCAAATCCTCAAAAATGATGAAAAACGGCATGCTATAGTATGCCGTCTGAGATGGGCTACAGCCCATGGTCAAAATGATGAAAAACAAGGATTTGAGAAAAAGACGAAAATCACTCCGAGACCATGGGCTATAGTCCATTGTCTCGAGCTATTTCCGTCTTTTTTTCAAATCCTCAAAAATGATGAAAAACGGCATGCTATAGTATGCCGTCTGAGATTTGCTACAGCCCATGGTCAAAAATGAAAAACGAGGATTTGAAAAAAAGACAAATCACTCCGAGACCATTGGCTATAGTCCCCCACTCAAGTCTTTACTTTCAAGACCAATTTCAGGAGAACTAAACAAACAAAAGCAGTGTGAATTGTCTGGACCCAGTGGCTCAGTGTGTTAGGACGCTGCCACATGATCGTGAGATGGTGAGTTCAAACCCCACTCAAGTCTTTACTTTCAAGACCGATTTCAGAAGAAGAAAACCAACGAAAAAGCAGTGTCAATTGTCTGGAACCAGTGGCTCAGTGTGTTAGGACGCTGCCACATGATCGGGAGATGGTGAGTTCAAACCCCACTCAAGTCTTTACTTTCAAGACTGATTTCAGAAGAAGAAAACCAACAAAAAAGCAGTGTGAATTGTCTGGACCCAGTGGCTCAGTGTGTTAGGACGCTGCCACATGATCGGGAGATGGTGAGTTCAAACCCCACTCAAGTTCAAACCAAAAAATAAAGGACCAGGGTGCAATCCCACCCCAGTCTTGATGAAGAAAAACGGCATGCTATAGTATGCCGTCTGAGATGGGCTACAGCCCATGGTCAAAAATGATGAAAAACAAGGATTTGAGAAAAGACGAAAATCACTCAGAGACGATGGGCTATAGTCCATTGTCTCGAGTGATTTCCGTCTTTTTTTCAAATCCTCAAAAATGATGAAAAACGGCATCCTATAGTATGCCGTCTGAGATGGGCTACAGCCCATGTTCAAAAATGATGAAAAACAAGGATTTGAGAAAAAGACGAAAATCACTCCGAGACCATGGGCTATAGTCCATTGTCTCGAGTGATTTTCGTCTTTTTTCCAAATCCTCAAAAATCATGAAAAACGGCATGCTATAGTATGCCGTCTGAGATGGGCTACATCCCATGGTCAAAAATGATGTAAATGAGGATTTGAGAAAAAGACGAAAATCATTCCGAGACCATGCGCTATAGTCCATTGTCTCGAGTGATTTTCGTCTTTTTTTCAAATCCTCAAAAATGATGAAAAACAGCATGCTATAGTATGCCGTCTGAGATGGGCTACATCCCATGTTCAAAAATGATGTAAATGAGGATTTGAGAAAAAGACCAAAATCACTCCCAGACCATGGGCTATAGTCCATTGTCTCGAGTGATTTTCGTCTTTTTTTCAAATCCTCAAAAATGATGAAAAACGGCATGCTTTAGTATGCCGTCTGAGATGGGCTCCAGCCCATGGTCAAAATGATGAAAAACAAGGATTTGAGAAAAAGACGAAAATCACTCCGAGACCATGGGCAATAGTCCATTGTCTCGAGCTATTTCCGTCTTTTTTTCAAATCCTCAAAAATGATGAAAAACGGCATGCTATAGTATGCCGTCTGAGATTTGCTACAGCCCATGGTCAAAAATGAAAAACGAGGATTTGAAAAAAAGACAAAAATCACTCCGAGACCATGGGCTATAGTCCCCCACTCAAGTCTTTACTTTCAAGACCAATTTCAGGAGAACTAAACAAACAAAAGCAGTGTGAATTGTCTGGACCCAGTGGCTCAGTGTGTTAGGACGCTGCCACATGATCGCGAGATGGTGAGTTCAAACCCCACTCAAGTCTTTACTTTCAAGACCGATTTCAGAAGAAGAAAACCAACGAAAAAGCAGTGTCAATTGTCTGGAACCAGTGGCTCAGTGTGTTAGGACGCTGCCACATGATCGGGAGATGGTGAGTTCAAACCCCACTCAAGTCTTTACTTTCAAGACTGATTTCAGAAGAAGAAAACCAACAAAAAAGCAGTGTGAATTGTCTGGACCCAGTGGCTCAGTGTGTTAGGACGCTGCCACATGATCGGGAGATGGTGAGTTCAAACCCCACTCAAGCTCAAACCAAAAAATAAAGGTCCAGGGTGCAATCCCACCCCAGTCTTGATGAAGAAAAACGGCATGCTATAGTATGCCGTCTGAGATGGGCTACAGCCCATGGTCAAAAATGATGAAAAACAAGGATTTGAGAAAAGACGAAAATCACTCCGAGACGATGGGCTATAGTCCATTGTCTCGAGTGATTTCCGTCTTTTTTTCAAATCCTCAAAAATGATGAAAAACGGCATGCTATAGTATGCCGTCTGAGATGGGCTACAGCCCATGGTCAAAAATGATGAAAAACAAGGATTTGAGAAAAGACGAAAATCACTCCGAGACCATGATTTCCGTCTTTTTTTCAAATCCTCAAAAATGATGAAAAACGGCATGCTATAGTATGCTGTCTGAGATGGGCTACAGCCCATGGTCAAAAATGATGAAAAACAAGGATTTGAGAAAAAGACGAAAATCACTCCGAGACCATGGGCTATAGTCCATTGTCTCGAGTGATTGCCGTCTTTTTTTCAAATCCTCAAAAATGATGAAAAACGGCATGCTATAGTATGCCGTCTGAGATGGGCTACAGCCCATGGTCAAAAATGATGAAAAACAAGGATTTAAGAAAAGACGAAAATCACTCCGAGACGATGGGCTATAGTCCATTGTCTTGAGTGATTTCCGTCTTTTTTTCAAATCCTCAAAAATGATGAAAAACGGCATGCTATAGTATGCCGTCTGAGATGGTCTCGGAGGGCATGCTATAGTATGTAGTTTTTCACGATTTCAGAGGATTTGGAAAAAATGTGAAAATCACAGAAAGCGAAAGGCTATAGTCCATGGTCTCGGAGGGCATGCTATAGTATGTCGTTTTTCACGATTTCAGAGGATTTGAAAAAAAGGTGAAAATCACGGAAGCGAAAGGCTATAGTCCATGGTCTCGGAGGGTTTTTCACGATTTCGGAGGATTTGAAAAGATTGTGAAAATCACGTAAAAGCGAAAGGCTACAGTCCATGGTCTCGGAGTGAACAGAAATCATAAGTAATAAATAGACTTGGTAGCCTAAGTGTAGGGAGTACAAACAGAGAACATGGGGGTTATCATCTATGAAAAGGCAACACAATGAGCAGAAACTTAAAATAAACCATGTAAATACAACAAATTGAGCCGAGCACTGCAGGGACTTGAACCCCGTTCTGGTAAACCAGGAGTACCACACCAGTGCCTTTGTTTTGTTGTAATTTACAGGTCCATTAAATGATGATACATGATAAATGATGATAAATGATGATGAATGATGATAAATGATGATGAATAATGATAAATGATGATAAATGATAAAAAATTATAAATGATAAAGTGATTTCCGTCTTTTTTTCAAATCCTCAAAAATGATGAAAAACGGCATGCTATAGTATGCCGTCTGAGATGGGCTACAACATGGTCAAAAATGATGAAAAACAAGGATTTGAGAAAAAGACGAAAATCACTCCGAGACCATGGGCTATAGTCCATTGTCTCGAGTGATTTCCGTCTTTTTTTCAAATCCTCAAAAATGATGAAAAACGGCATGCTATAGTATGCCGTCTGTGATGGGCTACAGCCCATGGTCAAAAATGATGAAAAACAAGGATTTGAGAAAAGACGAAAATCACTCCGAGACGATGGGCTAAAGTCCATTGTCTCGAGTGATTTCCGTCTTTTTTTCAAATCCTCAAAAATGATGAAAAACGGCATGCTATAGTATGCCGTCTGAGATGGGCTACAGCCCATGGTCAAAAATGATGAAAAACAAGGATTTGAGAAAAAGACGAAAATCACTCCGAGACCATGGGCTATAGTCCATTGTCTCGAGTGATTGCCGTCTTTTTTTCAAATCCTCAAAAATGATGAAAAACGGCATGCTATAGTATGCCGTCTGAGATGGGCTACAGCCCATGGTCAAAAATGATGAAAAACAAGGATTTGAGAAAAAGACGAAAATCACTCCGAGACCATGGGCTATAGTCCATTGTCTCGAGTGATTTTCGTCTTTTTTCCAAATCCTCAAAAATCATGAAAAACGGCATGCTATAGTATGCCGTCTGAGATGGGCTACATCCCATGGTCAAAAATGATGTAAATGAGGATTTGAGAAAAAGACAAAAATCATTCCGAGACCATGCGCTATAGTCCATTGTCTCGAGTGATTTCCGTCTTTTTTTCAAATCCTCAAAAATGATGAAAAACGGCATGCTATAGTATGCCGTCTGAGATGGGCTACAGCCCATGGTCAAAAATGATGAAAAACAAGGATTTGAGAAAAAGACGAAAATCACTCCGAGACCATGGGCTATAGTCCATTGTCTCGAGTGATTTCCGTCTTTTTTTCAAATCCTCAAAAATGATGAAAAACGGCATGCTATAGTATGCCGTCTGAGATGGGCTACAGCCCATGGTCAAAAATGATGAAAAACAAGGATTTGAGAAAAAGACGAAAATCACTCCGAGACCATGGGCTATATAGTCCATTGTCTCGAGTGATTTTCGTCTTTTTTTCAAATCCTCAAAAATGATAAAAAACAGCATGGTATAGTATGCCGTCTGAGATGGGCTACAGCCCATGGTCAAAAATGATGTAAATGAGGATTTGAGAAAAAGACGAAAATCACTCCGAGACCATGGGCTATAGTCCATTGTCTCGAGTGATTTTCGTCTTTTTTTCAAATCCTCAAAAATGATGAAAAACGGCATGCTATAGTATGCCGTCTGAGATGGGCTACAGCCCATGGTCAAAAATGATGAAAAACAAGGATTTGAGAAAAAGACGAAAATCACTCCGAGACCATGGGCTATAGTCCATTGTCTCGAGTGATTTCCGTCTTTTTTTCAAATCCTCAAAAATGATGAAAAACGGCATGCTATAGTATGCCGTCTGAGATGGGCTACAGCCCATGGTCAAAATTATGAAAAACAAGGATTTGAGAAAAAGACGAAAATCACTCCGAGACCATGGGCTATAGTCCATTGTCTCGAGTGATTTCCGTCTTTTTTTCAAATCCTCAAAAATGATGAAAAACGGCATGCTATAGTATGCCGTCTGAGATTTGCTACAGCCCATGGTCAAAAATGATGAAAAACAAGGATTTGAGAAAAAGACGAAAATTACTCCGAGACCATGGGCTATAGTCCATTGTCTCGAGTGATTTACGTCTTTTTTTCAAATCCTCAAAAATGATGAAAAACGGCATGCTATATTATGAGATGGGCTACAGCCCATGGTCAAAAATGATGAAAAACAAGTATTTGAGAAAAAGACGAAAATCACTCCGAGACCATGGGCTATAGTCCATTGTCTCGAGTGATTTTCGTCTTTTTTTCAAATCCTCAAAAATGATGAAAAACAGCATGCTATAGTATGCCGTCTGAGATGGGCTACATCCCATGTTCAAAAATGATGTAAATGAGGATTTGAGAAAAAGACCAAAATCACTCCCAGACCATGGGCTATAGTCCATTGTCTCGAGTGATTTTCGTCTTTTTTTCAAATCCTCAAAAATGATGAAAAACGGCATGCTTTAGTATGCCGTCTGAGATGGGCTCCAGCCCATGGTCAAAATGATGAAAAACAAGGATTTGAGAAAAAGACGAAAATCACTCCGAGACCATGGGCAATAGTCCATTGTCTCGAGCTATTTCCGTCTTTTTTTCAAATCCTCAAAAATGATGAAAAACGGCATGCTATAGTATGCCGTCTGAGATTTGCTACAGCCCATGGTCAAAAATGAAAAACGAGGATTTGAAAAAAAGACAAAAATCACTCCGAGACCATGGGCTATAGTCCCCCACTCAAGTCTTTACTTTCAAGACCAATTTCAGGAGAACTAAACAAACAAAAGCAGTGTGAATTGTCTGGACCCAGTGGCTCAGTGTGTTAGGACGCTGCCACATGATCGCGAGATGGTGAGTTCAAACCCCACTCAAGTCTTTACTTTCAAGACCGATTTCAGAAGAAGAAAACCAACGAAAAAGCAGTGTCAATTGTCTGGAACCAGTGGCTCAGTGTGTTAGGACGCTGCCACATGATCGGGAGATGGTGAGTTCAAACCCCACTCAAGTCTTTACTTTCAAGACTGATTTCAGAAGAAGAAAACCAACAAAAAAGCAGTGTGAATTGTCTGGACCCAGTGGCTCAGTGTGTTAGGACGCTGCCACATGATCGGGAGATGGTGAGTTCAAACCCCACTCAAGCTCAAACCAAAAAATAAAGGTCCAGGGTGCAATCCCACCCCAGTCTTGATGAAGAAAAACGGCATGCTATAGTATGCCGTCTGAGATGGGCTACAGCCCATGGTCAAAAATGATGAAAAACAAGGATTTGAGAAAAGACGAAAATCACTCCGAGACGATGGGCTATAGTCCATTGTCTCGAGTGATTTCCGTCTTTTTTTCAAATCCTCAAAAATGATGAAAAACGGCATGCTATAATATGCCGTCTGAGATGGGCTACAGCCCATGGTCAAAAATGATGAAAAACAAGGATTTGAGAAAAGACGAAAATCACTCCGAGACCATGATTTCCGTCTTTTTTTCAAATCCTCAAAAATGATGAAAAACGGCATGCTATAGTATGCTGTCTGAGATGGGCTACAGCCCATGGTCAAAAATGATGAAAAACAAGGATTTGAGAAAAAGACGAAAATCACTCCGAGACCATGGGCTATAGTCCATTGTCTCGAGTGATTGCCGTCTTTTTTTCAAATCCTCAAAAATGATGAAAAACGGCATGCTATAGTATGCCGTCTGAGATGGGCTACAGCCCATGGTCAAAAATGATGAAAAACAAGGATTTAAGAAAAGACGAAAATCACTCCGAGACGATGGGCTATAGTCCATTGTCTTGAGTGATTTCCGTCTTTTTTTCAAATCCTCAAAAATGATGAAAAACGGCATGCTATAGTATGCCGTCTGAGATGGTCTCGGAGGGCATGCTATAGTATGTAGTTTTTCACGATTTCAGAGGATTTGGAAAAAATGTGAAAATCACAGAAAGCGAAAGGCTATAGTCCATGGTCTCGGAGGGCATGCTATAGTATGTCGTTTTTCACGATTTCAGAGGATTTGAAAAAAAGGTGAAAATCACGGAAGCGAAAGGCTATAGTCCATGGTCTCGGAGGGTTTTTCACGATTTCGGAGGATTTGAAAAGATTGTGAAAATCACGTAAAAGCGAAAGGCTACAGTCCATGGTCTCGGAGTGAACAGAAATCATAAGTAATAAATAGACTTGGTAGCCTAAGTGTAGGGAGTACAAACAGAGAACATGGGGGTTATCATCTATGAAAAGGCAACACAATGAGCAGAAACTTAAAATAAACCATGTAAATACAACAAATTGAGCCGAGCACTGCAGGGACTTGAACCCCGTTCTGGTAAACCAGGAGTACCACACCAGTGCCTTTGTTTTGTTGTAATTTACAGGTCCATTAAATGATGATACATGATAAATGATGATAAATGATGATGAATGATGATAAATGATGATGAATAATGATAAATGATGATAAATGATACAAAATTATAAATGATAAAGTGATTTCCGTCTTTTTTTCAAATCCTCAAAAATGATGAAAAACGGCATGCTATAGTATGCCGTCTGAGATGGGCTACAGCCCATGGTCAAAAATGATGAAAAACAAGGATTTGAGAAAAAGACGAAAATCACTCCGAGACCATGGGCTATAGTCCATTGTCTCGAGTGATTTCCGTCTTTTTTTCAAATCCTCAAAAATGATGAAAAACGGCATGCTATAGTATGCCGTCTGAGATGGGCTACAGCCCATGGTCAAAATTATGAAAAACAAGGATTTGAGAAAAAGACGAAAATCACTCCGAGACCATGGGCTATAGTCCATTGTCTCGAGTGATTTCCGTCTTTTTTTCAAATCCTCAAAAATGATGAAAAACGGCATGCTATAGTATGCCGTCTGAGATTTGCTACAGCCCATGGTCAAAAATGATGAAAAACAAGGATTTGAGAAAAAGACGAAAATTACTCCGAGACCATGGGCTATAGTCCATTGTCTCGAGTGATTTACGTCTTTTTTTCAAATCCTCAAAAATGATGAAAAACGGCATGCTATATTATGAGATGGGCTACAGCCCATGGTCAAAAATGATGAAAAACAAGTATTTGAGAAAAAGACGAAAATCACTCCGAGACCATGGGCTATAGTCCATTGTCTCGAGTGATTTTCGTCTTTTTTTCAAATCCTCAAAAATGATGAAAAACAGCATGCTATAGTATGCCGTCTGAGATGGGCTACATCCCATGTTCAAAAATGATGTAAATGAGGATTTGAGAAAAAGACCAAAATCACTCCCAGACCATGGGCTATAGTCCATTGTCTCGAGTGATTTTCGTCTTTTTTTCAAATCCTCAAAAATGATGAAAAACGGCATGCTTTAGTATGCCGTCTGAGATGGGCTCCAGCCCATGGTCAAAATGATGAAAAACAAGGATTTGAGAAAAAGACGAAAATCACTCCGAGACCATGGGCAATAGTCCATTGTCTCGAGCTATTTCCGTCTTTTTTTCAAATCCTCAAAAATGATGAAAAACGGCATGCTATAGTATGCCGTCTGAGATTTGCTACAGCCCATGGTCAAAAATGAAAAACGAGGATTTGAAAAAAAGACAAAAATCACTCCGAGACCATGGGCTATAGTCCCCCACTCAAGTCTTTACTTTCAAGACCAATTTCAGGAGAACTAAACAAACAAAAGCAGTGTGAATTGTCTGGACCCAGTGGCTCAGTGTGTTAGGACGCTGCCACATGATCGCGAGATGGTGAGTTCAAACCCCACTCAAGTCTTTACTTTCAAGACCGATTTCAGAAGAAGAAAACCAACGAAAAAGCAGTGTCAATTGTCTGGAACCAGTGGCTCAGTGTGTTAGGACGCTGCCACATGATCGGGAGATGGTGAGTTCAAACCCCACTCAAGTCTTTACTTTCAAGACTGATTTCAGAAGAAGAAAACCAACAAAAAAGCAGTGTGAATTGTCTGGACCCAGTGGCTCAGTGTGTTAGGACGCTGCCACATGATCGGGAGATGGTGAGTTCAAACCCCACTCAAGCTCAAACCAAAAAATAAAGGTCCAGGGTGCAATCCCACCCCAGTCTTGATGAAGAAAAACGGCATGCTATAGTATGCCGTCTGAGATGGGCTACAGCCCATGGTCAAAAATGATGAAAAACAAGGATTTGAGAAAAGACGAAAATCACTCCGAGACGATGGGCTATAGTCCATTGTCTCGAGTGATTTCCGTCTTTTTTTCAAATCCTCAAAAATGATGAAAAACGGCATGCTATAATATGCCGTCTGAGATGGGCTACAGCCCATGGTCAAAAATGATGAAAAACAAGGATTTGAGAAAAGACGAAAATCACTCCGAGACCATGATTTCCGTCTTTTTTTCAAATCCTCAAAAATGATGAAAAACGGCATGCTATAGTATGCTGTCTGAGATGGGCTACAGCCCATGGTCAAAAATGATGAAAAACAAGGATTTGAGAAAAAGACGAAAATCACTCCGAGACCATGGGCTATAGTCCATTGTCTCGAGTGATTGCCGTCTTTTTTTCAAATCCTCAAAAATGATGAAAAACGGCATGCTATAGTATGCCGTCTGAGATGGGCTACAGCCCATGGTCAAAAATGATGAAAAACAAGGATTTAAGAAAAGACGAAAATCACTCCGAGACGATCGGCTATAGTCCATTGTCTTGAGTGATTTCCGTCTTTTTTTCAAATCCTCAAAAATGATGAAAAACGGCATGCTATAGTATGCCGTCTGAGATGGTCTCGGAGGGCATGCTATAGTATGTAGTTTTTCACGATTTCAGAGGATTTGGAAAAAATGTGAAAATCACAGAAAGCGAAAGGCTATAGTCCATGGTCTCGGAGGGCATGCTATAGTATGTCGTTTTTCACGATTTCAGAGGATTTGAAAAAAAGGTGAAAATCACGGAAGCGAAAGGCTATAGTCCATGGTCTCGGAGGGTTTTTCACGATTTCGGAGGATTTGAAAAGATTGTGAAAATCACGTAAAAGCGAAAGGCTACAGTCCATGGTCTCGGAGTGAACAGAAATCATAAGTAATAAATAGACTTGGTAGCCTAAGTGTAGGGAGTACAAACAGAGAACATGGGGGTTATCATCTATGAAAAGGCAACACAATGAGCAGAAACTTAAAATAAACCATGTAAATACAACAAATTGAGCCGAGCACTGCAGGGACTTGAACCCCGTTCTGGTAAACCAGGAGTACCACACCAGTGCCTTTGTTTTGTTGTAATTTACAGGTCCATTAAATGATGATACATGATAAATGATGATAAATGATGATGAATGATGATAAATGATGATGAATAATGATAAATGATGATAAATGATACAAAATTATAAATGATAAAGTGATTTCCGTCTTTTTTTCAAATCCTCAAAAATGATGAAAAACGGCATGCTATAGTATGCCGTCTGAGATGGGCTACAACATGGTCAAAAATGATGAAAAACAAGGATTTGAGAAAAAGACGAAAATCACTCCGAGACCATGGGCTATAGTCCATTGTCTCGAGTGATTTCCGTCTTTTTTTCAAATCCTCAAAAATGATGAAAAACGGCATGCTATAGTATGCCGTCTGAGATGGGCTACATCCCATGGTCAAAAATGATGAAAAACAAGGATTTGAGAAAAGACGAAAATCACTCCGAGACGATGGGCTAAAGTCCATTGTCTCGAGTGATTTCCGTCTTTTTTTCAAATCCTCAAAAATGATGAAAAACGGCATGCTATAGTATGCCGTCTGAGATGGGCTACAGCCCATGGTCAAAAATGATGAAAAACAAGGATTTGAGAAAAAGACGAAAATCACTCCGAGACCATGGGCTATAGTCCATTGTCTCGAGTGATTTCCGTCTTTTTTTCAAATCCTCAAAAATGATGAAAAACGGCATGCTATAGTATGCCGTCTGAGATGGGCTACAGCCCATGGTCAAAAATGATGAAAAACAAGGATTTGAGAAAAAGACGAAAATCACTCCGAGACCATGGGCTATAGTCCATTGTCTCGAGTGATTGCCGTCTTTTTTTCAAATCCTCAAAAATGATGAAAAACGGCATGCTATAGTATGCCGTCTGAGATGGGCTACAGCCCATGGTCAAAAATTATGAAAAACAAGGATTTGAGAAAAAGACGAAAATCACTCCGAGACCATGGGCTATAGTCCATTGTCTCGAGTGATTTTCGTCTTTTTTCCAAATCCTCAAAAATCATGAAAAACGGCATGCTATAGTATGCCGTCTGAGATGGGCTACATCCCATGGTCAAAATGATGTAAATGAGGATTTGAGAAAAAGACGAAAATCATTCCGAGACCATGCGCTATAGTCCATTGTCTCGAGTGATTTTCATCTTTTTTTCAAATCCTCAAAAATGATGAAAAACAGCATGCTATAGTATGCCGTCTGAGATGGGCTACAGCCCATGGTCAAAAATGAAAAACAAGGATTTAAAAAAAGACGAAAATCACTCTGAGACCATGGGCTATAGTCCATTGTCTCGAGTGATTTTCGTCTTTTTTTCAAATCCTCAAAAATGATGAAAAACGGCATGCTATAGTATGCCGTCTGAGATGGGCTACAGCCCATGGTCAAAATAATGAAAAAGAAGGATTTGAGAAAAAGACGAAAATCACTCCGAGACCATGGGCTATAGTCCATTGTCTCGAGCTATTTCCGTCTTTTTTTCAAATTCTCAAAAATGATGAAAAACGGCATGCTATAGTATGCCGTCTGAGATTTGCTACAGCCCATGGTCAAAAATGAAAAACGAGGATTTGAAAAAAAGACAAAAATCACTCCGAGACCATGGGCTATAGTCCCCCACTCAAGTCTTTACTTTCAAGACCAATTTCAGGAGAACTAAACAAACAAAAGCAGTGTGAATTGTCTGGACCCAGTGGCTCAGTGTGTTAGGACGCTGCCACATGATCGCGAGATGGTTAGTTCAAACCCCACTCAAGTCTTTACTTTCAAGACCGATTTCAGAAGAAGAAAACCAACGAAAAAGCAGTGTTAATTGTCTGGAACCAGTGGCTCAGTGTGTTAGGATGCTGCCACATGATCGGGAGATGGTGAGTTCAAACCCCACTCAAGTCTTTACTTTCAAGACTGATTTCAGAAGAAGAAAACCAACAAAAAAGCAGTGTGAATTGTCTGGACCCAGTGGCTCAGTGTGTTAGGACGCTGCCACATGATCGGGAGATGGTGAGTTCAAACCCCACTCAAGTTCAAACCAAAAAATAAAGGTCCAGGTTGCAATCCCACCCCAGTCTTGATGAAGAAAAACGGAATGCTATAGTATGCCGTCTGAGATGGGCTACAGCCCATGGTCAAAAATGATGAAAAACAAGGATTTGAGAAAAGACGAAAATCACTCCGAGACGATGGGCTATAGTCCATTGTCTCGAGTGATTTCCGTCTTTTTTTCAAATCCTCAAAAATGATGAAAAACGGCATGCTATAGTATGCCGTCTGAGATGGGCTACAGCCCATGGTGAAAAATGAAAAACGAGGATTTGAAAAAAAGACGAAAATCACTCCGAGACCATGGGCTATAATCCATTGTCTCGATTGATTTTCATCTTTTTTTCAAATCCTCAAAAATGATGAAAAACGGCATGCTATAGTATGCCGTCTGAGATGGGCTACAGCCCATGGTCAAAAATGATGAAAAACAAGGATTTGAGAAAAGACGAAAATCACTCCGAGACCATGATTTTCGTCTTTTTTTCAAATCCTCAAAAATGATGAAAAACGGCATGCTATAGTATGCCGTCTGAGATGGGCTACAGCCCATGGTCAAAAATGAAAAACGAGGATTTTAAAAAAAGACAAAAATAACTCCGAGACCATGTGCTATAGTCCATTGTCTCGAGTGATTTTTTTATTTTTTTCAAATCCTCAAAAATGATGAAAAACGGGATGCTATAGTATGCCGTCTGAGATGGGCTACAGCCCATGGTCAAAAATGATGAAAAACAAGGATTTGAGAAAAAGACCAAAATCACTCCGAGACCATGGGCTATAGTCCATTGTCTCGAGTGATTTCCGTCTTTTTTTCAAATCCTCAAAAATGATGAAAAACGGCATGCTATAGTATGCCGTCTGAGATGGGCTACAGCCCATGGTCAAAAATGATGAAAAACAAGGATTTGAGAAAAAGACGAAAATCAATCCGAGACCATGGGCTATAGTCCATTGGCTCGAGTGATTGCCGTCTTTTTTTCAAATCCTCAAAAATTATGAAAAACGGCATGCTATAGTATGCCGTCTGAGATGGGCTACAGCCCATGGTCAAAATTATGAAAAACAAGGATTTGAGAAAAAGACGAAAATCACTCCGAGACCATGGGCTATAGTCCATTGTCTCGAGTGATTTCCGTCTTTTTTTCAAATCCTCAAAAATGATGAAAAACGGCATGCTATAGTATGCCGTCTGAGATTTGCTACAGCCCATGGTCAAAAATGATGAAAAACAAGGATTTGAGAAAAAGACGAAAATTACTCCGAGACCATGGGCTATAGTCCATTGTCTCGAGTGATTTTCGTCTTTTTTTCAAATCCTCAAAAATGATGAAAAACGGCATGCTATATTATGCCGTCTGAGATGGGCTACAGCCCATGGTCAAAAATGATGAAAAACAAGGATTTGAGAAAAAGACGAAAATCACTCCGAGACCATGGGCTATATAGTCCATTGTCTCGAGTGATTTCCGTCTGATTTTTTCAAATCCTCAAAAATGATGAAAAACTGCATGCTATAGTATGCCGTCTGAGATGGGCTACAGCCCATGGTCAAAAATGAAAAACGAGGATTTGAAAAAAAGACGAAAATTACTCCGAGACCATGGGCTATAGTCCCCCACTCAAGTCTTTACTTTCAAGACCAATTTCAGGAGAACTAAACAAACAAAAGCAGTGTGAATTGTCTGGACCCAGTGGCTCAGTGTGTTAGGACGCTGCCACATGATCGGGAGATGGTGAGTTCAAACCCCACTCAAGTCTTTACTTTCAAGACCGATTTCAGAAGAAAAAAACCAACGAAAAAGCAGTGTGAATTGTCTGGACCCAGTGGCTCAGTGTGTTAGGACGCTGCCACATGATCGGGAGATGGTGAGTTCAAACCCAAGTCGAGTTCAAACCAAAAAATAAAGGTCCAGGGTGCAATCCCACCCCAGTCTTGATGATGAAAAACGGCATGTTATAGTATGCCGTCTGAGATGGGCTACAGCCCATGGTCAAAAATGATGAAAAACAAGGATTTGAGAAAAGACAAAAATCACTCCGAGACCATGGGCTATAGTCCATTGTCTCGAGTGATTTTCGTCTTTTTTTCAAATCCTCAAAAATGATGAAAAACGGCATGCTATAGTATGCCGTCTGAGATGGGCTACAGCCCATGGTCAAAAATGATGAAAAACAAGTATTTGAGAAAAAGACGAAAATCACTCCGAGACCATGGGCTATAGTCCATTGTCTCGAGTGATTTTCGTCTTTTTTTCAAATCCTCAAAAATGATGAAAAACGGCATGCTATAGTATGCCGTCTGAGATGGGCTACATCCCATGGTCAAAAATGATGTAAATGAGGATTTGAGAAAAAGACGAAAATCACTCCGAGACCATGGGCTATAGTCCATTGTCTCGAGTGATTTTCGTCTTTTTTTCAAATCCTCAAAAATGATGAAAAACAGCATGGTATAGTATGCCGTCTGAGATGGGCTACAGCCCATGGTCAAAAATGATGTAAATGAGGATTTGAGAAAAGACGAAAATCACTCCGAGACCATGGGCTATAGTCCATTGTCTCGAGTGATTTTCGTCTTTTTTTCAAATCCTCAAAAATGATGAAAAACGGCATGCTATAGTATGCCGTCTGAGATGGGCTACATCCCATGGTCAAAAATGATGTAAATGAGGATTTGAGAAAAAGACGAAAATCACTCCGAGACCATGGGCTATATAGTCCATTGTCTCGAGTGATTTTCGTCTTTTTTTCAAATCCTCAAAAATGATAAAAAACAGCATGGTATAGTATGCCGTCTGAGATGGGCTACAGCCCATGGTCAAAAATGATGTAAATGAGGATTTGAGAAAAAGACGAAAATCACTCCGAGACCATGGGCTATAGTCCATTGTCTCGAGTGATTTTCGTCTTTTTTTCAAATCCTCAAAAATGATGAAAAACGGCATGCTATAGTATGCCGTCTGAGATGGGCTACAGCCCATGGTCAAAAATGATGAAAAACAAGGATTTGAGAAAAAGACGAAAATCACTCCGAGACCATGGGCTATAGTCCATTGTCTCGAGTGATTTCCGTCTTTTTTTCAAATCCTCAAAAATGATGAAAAACGGCATGCTATAGTATGCCGTCTGAGATG
The DNA here is from genome assembly GCF_951216825.1 of Electrona antarctica. NCBI lineage: Eukaryota > Metazoa > Chordata > Actinopteri > Myctophiformes > Myctophidae > Electrona > Electrona antarctica. Next base: position 23,865,143 of record NC_136799.1, on the reverse strand, counting down.
GGCTACAGCCCATGGTCAAAATTATGAAAAACAAGGATTTGAGAAAAAGACGAAAATCACTCCGAGACCATGGGCTATAGTCCATTGTCTCGAGTGATTTCCGTCTTTTTTTCAAATCCTCAAAAATGATGAAAAACGGCATGCTATAGTATGCCGTCTGAGATTTGCTACAGCCCATGGTCAAAAATGATGAAAAACAAGGATTTGAGAAAAAGACGAAAATTACTCCGAGACCATGGGCTATAGTCCATTGTCTCGAGTGATTTACGTCTTTTTTTCAAATCCTCAAAAATGATGAAAAACGGCATGCTATATTATGAGATGGGCTACAGCCCATGGTCAAAAATGATGAAAAACAAGTATTTGAGAAAAAGACGAAAATCACTCCGAGACCATGGGCTATAGTCCATTGTCTCGAGTGATTTTCGTCTTTTTTTCAAATCCTCAAAAATGATGAAAAACGGCATGCTATAGTATGCCGTCTGAGATGGGCTACATCCCATGGTCAAAAATGATGTAAATGAGGATTTGAGAAAAAGACGAAAATCACTCCCAGACCATGGGCTATAGTCCATTGTCTCGAGTGATTTCCGTCTTTTTTTCAAATCCTCAAAAATGATGAAAAACGGCATGCTATAGTATGCCGTCTGAGATGGGCTACAGCCCATGGTCAAAATGATGAAAAACAAGGATTTGAGAAAAAGACGAAAATCACTCCGAGACCATGGGCTATAGTCCATTGTCTCGAGTGATTTCCGTCTTTTTTTCAAATCCTCAAAAATGATGAAAAACGGCATGCTATAGTATGCCGTCTGAGATTTGCTACAGCCCATGGTCAAAAATGATGAAAAACAAGGATTTGAGAAAAAGACGAAAATCACTCCGAGACCATGGGCTATAGTCCATTGTCTCGAGTGATTGCCGTCTTTTTTTCAAATCCTCAAAAATGATGAAAAACAGCATGCTATAGTATGCCGTCTGAGATGGGCTACAGCCCATGGTCAAAAATGATGAAAAACAAGGATTTGAGAAAAAGACGAAAATCACTCTGAGACCATGGGCTATAGTCCATTGTCTCGAGTGATTTTCGTCTTTTTTCCAAATCCCCAAAAATCATGAAAAACGGCATGCTATAGTATGCCGTCTGAGATGGGCTACAGCCCATGGTCAAAAATGAAAAACGAGGATTTAAAAAAAAGACGAAAATCACTCCGAGACCATGGGCTATAGTCCATTGTCTCGAGTGATTTTCGTCTTTTTTCCAAATCCCCAAAAATCATGAAAAACGGCATGCTATAGTATGCCGTCTGAGATGGGCTACAGCCCATGGTCAAAAATGAAAAACGAGGATTTAAAAAAAAGACGAAAATCACTCCGAGACCATGGGCTATAGTCCATTGTCTCGAGTGATTTTCGTCTTTTTTTCAAATCCTCAAAAATGATGAAAAACGGCATGCTATAGTATGCCGTCTGAGATGGGCTACAGCCCATGTTAAAAAATGATGAAAAACAAGGATTTGAGAAAAAGACGAAAATCACTCCGAGACCATGGGCTATAGTCCATTGTCTCGAGTGATTTCCGTCTTTTTTTCAAATCCTCAAAAATGATGAAAAACGGCATGCTATAGTATGAGATGGGTTTACAGCCCATGGTCAAAAATGAAAAACGAGGATTTGAAAAAAGGACGAAAATCACTCCGAGACCATGGGCTATAGTCCATTGTCTCGAGTGATTTTCGTCTTTTTTCCAAATCCTCAAAAATCATGAAAAACGGCATGCTATAGTATGCCGTCTGAGATGGGCTACATCCCATGGTCAAAAATGATGTAAATGAGGATTTGAGAAAAAGACGAAAATCATTCCGAGACCATGCGCTATAGTCCATTGTCTCGAGTGATTTCCGTCTTTTTTTCAAATCCTCAAAAATGATGAAAAACGGCATGCTATAGTATGCCGTCTGAGATGGGCTACAGCCAATGGTCAAAAATGATGAAAAACAAGGATTTGAGAAAAAGACGAAAATCACTCCGAGACCATGGGCTATAGTCCATTGTCTCGAGTGATTTTCGTCTTTTTTTCAAATCCTCAAAAATGATGAAAAACGGCATCCTATAGTATGCCGTCTGAGATGGGCTACAGCCCATGGTCAAAAATGATGAAAAACAAGGATTTGAGAAAATACGAAAATCACTCCGAGACGATGGGCTATAGTCCATTGTCTCGAGTGATTTCCGTCTTTTTTTCAAATCCTCAAAAATGATGAAAAACGGCATGCTATAGTATGCCGTCTAAGATGGGCTACAGCCCATGGTCAAAAATGATGAAAAACAAGGATTTGAGAAAAGACGAAAATCACTCCGAGACCATGATTTCCGTCTTTTTTTCAAATCCTCAAAAATGATGAAAAACGGCATGCTATAGTATGCCGTCTGAGATGGGCTACAGCCCATGGTCAAAAATGATGAAAAACAAGGATTTGAGAAAAAGACGAAAATCACTCCGAGACCATGGGCTATAGTCCATTGTCTCGAGTGATTGCCGTCTTTTTTTCAAATCCTCAAAAATGATGAAAAACGGCATGCTATAGTATGCCGTCTGAGATGGGCTACAGCCCATGGTCAAAAATGATGAAAAACAAGGATTTGAGAAAAAGACGAAAATCACTCCGAGACCATGGGCTATAGTCCATTGTCTCGAGTGATTTCCGTCTTTTTTTCAAATCCTCAAAAATGATGAAAAACGGCATGCTATAGTATGCCGTCTGAGATGGGCTACAGCCCATGGTCAAAAATGATGAAAAACAAGGATTTGAGAAAAATACGAAAATCACTCCTAGACCATGGGCTATAGTCCATTGTCTCGAGTGATTTCCGTCTTTTTTTCAAATCCTCAAAAATGATGAAAAACGGCATGCTATAGTATGCCGTCTAAGATGGGCTACAGCCCATGGTCAAAAATGATGAAAAACAAGGATTTGAGAAAAGACGAAAATCACTCCGAGACCATGATTTCCGTCTTTTTTTCAAATCCTCAAAAATGATGAAAAACGGCATGCTATAGTATGCCGTCTGAGATGGGCTACAGCCCATGGTCAAAAATGATGAAAAACAAGGATTTGAGAAAAAGACGAAAATCACTCCGAGACCATGGGCTATAGTCCATTGTCTCGAGTGATTGCCGTCTTTTTTTCAAATCCTCAAAAATGATGAAAAACGGCATGCTATAGTATGCCGTCTGAGATGGGCTACAGCCCATGGTCAAAAATGATGAAAAACAAGGATTTGAGAAAAAGACGAAAATCACTCCGAGACCATGGGCTATAGTCCATTGTCTCGAGTGATTTCCGTCTTTTTTTCAAATCCTCAAAAATGATGAAAAACGGCATGCTATAGTATGCCGTCTGAGATGGGCTACAGCCCATGGTCAAAAATGATGAAAAACAAGGATTTGAGAAAAATACGAAAATCACTCCTAGACCATGGGCTATAGTCCATTGTCTCGAGTGATTTCCGTCTTTTTTTCAAATCCTCAAAAATGATGAAAAACGGCATGCTATAGTATGCCGTCTAAGATGGGCTACAGCCCATGGTCAAAAATGATGAAAAACAAGGATTTGAGAAAAGACGAAAATTACTCCGAGACCATGGGCTATAGTCCATTGTCTCGAGTGATTTCCGTCTTTTTTTCAAATCCTCAAAAATGATGAAAAATGGCATGCTATAGTATGAGATGGGCTACAGCCCATGGTCAAAAATGAAAAACGAGGATTTGAGAAAAGGACGAAAATCACTCCGAGACCATGGGCTATAGTCCATTGTCTCGAGTGATTTTCGTCTTTTTTTCAAATCCTCAAAAATGATGAAAAACGGCATGCTATAGTATGCCGTCTGAGATGGGCTACATCCCATGGTCAAAAATGATGTAAATGAGGATTTGAGAAAAAGACGAAAATCATTCCGAGACCATGCGCTATAGTCCATTGTCTCGAGTGATTTTCGTCCTTTTTTTCAAATCCTCAAAAATGATGAAAAACAGCATGCTATAGTATGCCGTCTGAGATGGGCTACAGCCCATAGTCAAAAATGAAAAACGAGGATTTAAAAAAAAGACGAAAATCACTCCGAGACCATGGGCTATAGTCCATTGTCTCGAGTGATTTTCGTCTTTTTTTCAAATCCTCAAAAATGATGAAAAACAGCATGCTATAGTATGCCGTCTGAGATGGGCTACATCCCATGGTCAAAAATTATGTAAATGAGGATTTGAGAAAAAGACTAATCACTCCCAGACCATGGGCTATAGTCCATTGTCTCGAGTGATTTTCGTCTTTTTTCCAAATCCTCAAAAATCATGAAAAACGGCATGCTATAGTATGCCGTCTGAGATGGGCTACATCCCATGGTCAAAAATGATGTAAATGAGGATTTGAGAAAAAGACGAAAATCACTCCCAGACCATGGGCTATAGTCCATTGTCTCGAGTGATTTCCGTCTTTTTTTCAAATCCTCAAAAATGATGAAAAACGGCATGCTATAGTATGCCGTCTGAGATGGGCTACAGCCCATGGTCAAAAATGATGAAAAACAAGGATTTGAGAAAAAGACGAAAATCACTCTGAGACCATGGGCTATAGTCCATTGTCTCGAGTGATTTTCGTCTTTTTTCCAAATCCCCAAAAATGATGAAAAACGGCATGCTATAGTATGCCGTCTGAGATGGGCTACAGCCCATGTTAAAAAATGATGAAAAACAAGGATTTGAGAAAAAGACAAAAATCACTCCGAGACCATGGGCTATAGTCCATTGTCTCGAGTGATTTTCGTCTTTTTTCCAAATCCTCAAAAATCATGAAAAACGGCATGCTATAGTATGCCGTCTGAGATGGGCTACATCCCATGGTCAAAAATGATGTAAATGAGGATTTGAGAAAAAGACGAAAATCACTCCCAGACCATGGGCTATAGTCCATTGTCTCGAGTGATTTTCGTCTTTTTTTCAAATCCTCAAAAATGATGAAAAACGGCATGCTATAGTATGCCGTCTGAGATGGGCTACAGCCCATGGTCAAAATGATGAAAAACAAGGATTTGAGAAAAAGACGAAAATCACTCCGAGACCATGGGCTATAGTCCATTGTCTCGAGTGATTTCCGTCTTTTTTTCAAATCCTCAAAAATGATGAAAAACGGCATGCTATAGTATGCCGTCTGAGATTTGCTACAGCCCATGGTCAAAAATGATGAAAAACAAGGATTTGAGAAAAAGACAAAAATTACTCCGAGACCATGGGCTATAGTCCATTGTCTCGAGTGATTTCCGTCTTTTTTTCAAATCCTCAAAAATGATGAAAAACGACATGCTATAGTATGAGATTGGCTACAGCCCATGGTCAAAAATGAAAAACGAGGATTTGAAAAAAGGACGAAAATAGCTCCGAGACCATGGGCTATAGTCCATTGTCTCGAGTGATTTTCGTCTTTTTTCAAATCCTCAAAAATGATGAAAAACGGCATGCTATAGTATGCCGTCTGAGATGGGCTACAGCCCATGGTCAAAATGATGAAAAACAAGGATTTGAGAAAAAGACGAAAATCACTCCGAGACCATGGGCTATAGTCCATTGTCTCGAGCTATTTCCGTCTTTTTTTCAAATCCTCAAAAATCATGAAAAACGGCATGCTATAGTATGCCGTCTGAGATGGGCTACATTCCATGGTCAAAAATGATGTAAATGAGGATTTGAGAAAAAGACGAAAATCATTCCGAGACCATGGGCTATAGTCCATTGTCTCGAGTGATTTTCGTCTTTTTTCCAAATCCCCAAAAATCATGAAAAACGGCATGCTATAGTATGCCGTCTGAGATGGGCTACATCCCATGGTCAAAAATGATGTAAATGAGGATTTGAGAAAAAGACGAAAATCACTCCCAGACCATGGGCTATAGTCCATTGTCTCGAGTGATTTTCGTCTTTTTTTCAAATCCTCAAAAATGATGAAAAACGGCATGCTATAGTATGCCGTCTGAGATGGGCTACAGCCCATGGTCAAAATGATGAAAAACAAGAATTTGAGAAAAAGACGAAAATCACTCCGAGACCATGGGCTATAGTCCATTGTCTCGAGTGATTTCCGTCTTTTTTTCAAATCCTCAAAAATGATGAAAAACGGCATGCTATAGTATGCCGTCTGAGATTTGCTACAGCCCATGGTCAAAAATGATGAAAAACAAGGATTTGAGAAAAAGACGAAAATTACTCCGAGACCATGGGCTATAGTCCATTGTCTCGAGTGATTTCCGTCTTTTTTTCAAATCCTCAAAAATGATGAAAAATGGCATGCTATAGTATGAGATGGGCTACAGCCCATGGTCAAAAATGAAAAACGAGGATTTGAGAAAAGGACGAAAATCACTCCGAGACCATGGGCTGTAGTCCATTGTCTCGAGTGATTTTCGTCTTTTTTTCAAATCCTCAAAAATGATGAAAAACGGCATGCTATAGTATGCCGTCTGAGATGGGCTACAGCCCATGTTCAAAAATGATGAAAAACAAGGATTTGAAAAAAGGACGAAAATCACTCCGAGACCATGGGCTATAGTCCATTGCCTCGAGTGATTTTCGTCTTTTTTTCAAATCCTCAAAAATGATGAAAAACGGCATGCTATAGTATGCCGTCTGAGATGGGCTACATCCCATGGTCAAAAATGATGTAAATGAGGATTTGAGAAAAAGACGAAAATCATTCCGAGACCATGCGCTATAGTCCATTGTCTCGAGTGATTTTCGTCCTTTTTTTCAAATCCTCAAAAATGATGAAAAACAGCATGCTATAGTATGCCGTCTGAGATGGGCTACAGCCCATAGTCAAAAATGAAAAACGAGGATTTGAAAAAAAGACGAAAATCACTCCGAGACCATGGGCTATAGTCCATTGTCTCGAGTGATTTTCGTCTTTTTTTCAAATCCTCAAAAATGATGAAAAACAGCATGCTATAGTATGCCGTCTGAGATGGGCTACATCCCATGGTCAAAAATGATGTAAATGAGGATTTGAGAAAAAGACTAATCACTCCCAGACCATGGGCTATAGTCCATTGTCTCGAGTGATTTTCGTCTTTTTTCCAAATCCTCAAAAATCATGAAAAACGGCATGCTATAGTATGCCGTCTGAGATGGGCTACATCCCATGGTCAAAAATGATGTAAATGAGGATTTGAGAAAAAGACGAAAATCACTCCCAGACCATGGGCTATAGTCCATTGTCTCGAGTGATTTCCGTCTTTTTTTCAAATCCTCAAAAATGATGAAAAACGGCATGCTATAGTATGCCGTCTGAGATGGGCTACAGCCCATGGTCAAAATGATGAAAAACAAGGATTTGAGAAAAAGACGAAAATCACTCCGAGACCATGGGCTATAGTCCATTGTCTCGAGTGATTCCGTCTTTTTTTCAAATCCTCAAAAATGATGAAAAACGGCATGCTATAGTATGCCGTCTGAGATTTGCTACAGCCCATGGTCAAAAATGATGAAAAACAAGGATTTGAGAAAAAGACGAAAATCACTCCGAGACCATGGGCTATAGTCCATTGTCTCGAGTGATTGCCGTCTTTTTTTCAAATCCTCAAAAATGATGAAAAACGGCATGCTATAGTATGCCGTCTGAGATGGGCTACAGCCCATGGTCAAAAATGATGAAAAACAAGGATTTGAGAAAAAGACAAAAATCACTCTGAGACCATGGGCTATAGTCCATTGTCTCGAGTGATTTTCGTCTTTTTTCCAAATCCCCAAAAATCATGAAAAACGGCATGCTATAGTATGCCGTCTGAGATGGGCTACAGCCCATGGTCAAAAATGAAAAACGAGGATTTGAAAAAAAGACGAAAATCACTCCGAGACCATGGGCTATAGTCCATTGTCTCGAGTGATTTTCGTCTTTTTTTCAAATCCTCAAAAATGATGAAAAACGGCATGCTATAGTATGCCGTCTGAGATGGGCTACAGCCCATGTTAAAAAATGATGAAAAACAAGGATTTGAGAAAAAGACGAAAATCACTCCGAGACCATGGGCTATAGTCCATTGTCTCGAGTGATTTCCGTCTTTTTTTCAAATCCTCAAAAATGATGAAAAACAGCATGCTATAGTATGAGATGGGTTTACAGCCCATGGTCAAAAATGAAAAACGAGGATTTGAAAAAAGGACGAAAATCACTCCGAGACCATGGGCTATAGTCCATTGTCTCGAGTGATTTTCGTCTTTTTTTCAAATCCTCAAAAATGATGAAAAACGGCATCCTATAGTATGCCGTCTGAGATGGGCTACAGCCCATGTTCAAAAATGATGAAAAACAAGGATTTGAGAAAAAGACGAAAATCACTCCGAGACCATGGGCTATAGTCCATTGTCTCGAGTGATTTTCGTCTTTTTTCCAAATCCTCAAAAATCATGAAAAACGGCATGCTATAGTATGCCGTCTGAGATGGGCTACATCCCATGGTCAAAAATAATGTAAATGAGGATTTGAGAAAAAGACGAAAATCATTCCGAGACCATGCGCTATAGTCCATTGTCTCGAGTGATTTCCGTCTTTTTTTCAAATCCTCAAAAATGATGAAAAACGGCATGCTATAGTATGCCGTCTGAGATGGGCTACAGCCAATGGTCAAAAATGATGAAAAACAAGGATTTGAGAAAAAGTCGAAAATCACTCCGAGACCATGGGCTATAGTCCATTGTCTCGAGTGATTTTCGTCTTTTTTTCAAATCCTCAAAAATGATGAAAAACGGCATCCTATAGTATGCCGTCTGAGATGGGCTACAGCCCATGGTCAAAAATGATGAAAAACAAGGATTTGAGAAAAATACGAAAATCACTCCGAGACGATGGGCTATAGTCCATTGTCTCGAGTGATTTCCGTCTTTTTTTCAAATCCTCAAAAATGATGAAAAACGGCATGCTATAGTATGCCGTCTAAGATGGGCTACAGCCCATGGTCAAAAATGATGAAAAACAAGGATTTGAGAAAAGACGAAAATCACTCCGAGACCATGATTTCCGTCTTTTTTTCAAATCCTCAAAAATGATGAAAAACGGCATGCTATAGTATGCCGTCTGAGATGGGCTACAGCCCATGGTCAAAAATGATGAAAAACAAGGATTTGAGAAAAAGACGAAAATCACTCCGAGACCATGGGCTATAGTCCATTGTCTCGAGTGATTGCCGTCTTTTTTTCAAATCCTCAAAAATGATGAAAAACGGCATGCTATAGTATGCCGTCTGAGATGGGCTACAGCCCATGGTCAAAAATGATGAAAAACAAGGATTTGAGAAAAAGACGAAAATCACTCCGAGACCATGGGCTATAGTCCATTGTCTCGAGTGATTTCCGTCTTTTTTTCAAATCCTCAAAAATGATGAAAAACGGCATGCTATAGTATGCCGTCTGAGATGGGCTACAGCCCATGGTCAAAAATGATGAAAAACAAGGATTTGAGAAAAATACGAAAATCACTCCTAGACCATGGGCTATAGTCCATTATCTCGAGTGATTTCCGTCTTTTTTTCAAATCCTCAAAAATGATGAAAAACGGCATGCTATAGTATGCCGTCTAAGATGGGCTACAGCCCATGGTCAAAAATGATGAAAAACAAGGATTTGAGAAAAGACGAAAATTACTCCGAGACCATGGGCTATAGTCCATTGTCTCGAGTGATTTCCGTCTTTTTTTCAAATCCTCAAAAATGATGAAAAATGGCATGCTATAGTATGAGATGGGCTACAGCCCATGGTCAAAAATGAAAAACGAGGATTTGAGAAAAGGACGAAAATCACTCCGAGACCATGGGCTATAGTCCATTGTCTCGAGTGATTTTCGTCTTTTTTTCAAATCCTCAAAAATGATGAAAAACGGCATGCTATAGTATGCCGTCTGAGATGGGCTACAGCCCATGTTAAAAAATGATGAAAAACAAGGATTTGAGAAAAAGACGAAAATCACTCCGAGACCATGGGCTATAGTCCATTGTCTCGAGTGATTTCCGTCTTTTTTTCAAATCCTCAAAAATGATGAAAAACGGCATGCTATAGTATGAGATGGGTTTACAGCCCATGGTCAAAAATGAAAAACGAGGATTTGAAAAAAGGACGAAAATAGCTCCGAGACCATGGGCTATAGTCCATTGTCTCGAGTGATTTCCGTCTTTTTTTCAAATCCTCAAAAATGATGAAAAACGGCATGCTATAGTATGAGATGGGCTACAGCCCATGGTCAAAAATGAAAAACGAGGATTTGAAAAAAGGACGAAAATCACTCCGAGACCATGGGCTATAGTCCATTGTCTCGAGTGATTTTCGTCTTTTTTTCAAATCCTCAAAAATGATGAAAAACGGCATCCTATAGTATGCCGTCTGAGATGGGCTACAGCCCATGTTCAAAAATGATGAAAAACAAGGATTTGAGAAAAAGACGAAAATCACTCCGAGACCATGGGCTATAGTCCATTGTCTCGAGTGATTTTCGTCTTTTTTCCAAATCCTCAAAAATCATGAAAAACGGCATGCTATAGTATGCCGTCTGAGATGGGCTACATCCCATGGTCAAAAATGATGTAAATGAGGATTTGAGAAAAAGACGAAAATCATTCCGAGACCATGCGCTATAGTCCATTGTCTCGAGTGATTTTCGTCTTTTTTTCAAATCCTCAAAAATGATGAAAAACAGCATGCTATAGTATGCCGTCTGAGATGGGCTACAGCCCATGGTCAAAAATGAAAAACGAGGATTTGAAAAAAAGACGAAAATCACTCCGAGACCATGGGCTATAGTCCCCCACTCAAGTCTTTACTTTCAAGACCAATTTCAGGAGAACTAAACAAACAAAAGCAGTGTGAATTGTCTGGACCCAGTGGCTCAGTGTGTTAGGACGCTGCCACATGATCGGGAGATGGTGAGTTCAAACCCCACTCAAGTCTTTACTTTCAAGACCGATTTCAGAAGAAAAAAACCAACGAAAAAGCAGTGTGAATTGTCTGGACCCAGTGGCTCAGTGTGTTAGGACGCTGCCACATGATCGGGAGATGGTGAGTTCAAACCCCAGTCGAGTTCAAACCAAAAAATAAAGGTCCAGGGTGCAATCCCACCCCAGTCTTGATGATGAAAAACGGCATGTTATAGTATGCCGTCTGAGATGGGCTACAGCCCATGGTCAAAAATGATGAAAAACAAGGATTTGAGAAAAGACAAAAATCACTCCGAGACCATGGGCTATAGTCCATTGTCTCGAGTGATTTTCGTCTTTTTTTCAAATCCTCAAAAATGATGAAAAACGGCATGCTATAGTATGCCGTCTGAGATGGGCTACAGCCCATGGTCAAAAATGATGAAAAACAAGTATTTGAGAAAAAGACGAAAATCACTCCGAGACCATGGGCTATAGTCCATTGTCTCGAGTGATTTTCGTCTTTTTTTCAAATCCTCAAAAATGATGAAAAACGGCATGCTATAGTATGCCGTCTGAGATGGGCTACATCCCATGGTCAAAAATGATGTAAATGAGGATTTGAGAAAAAGACGAAAATCACTCCGAGACCATGGGCTATAGTCCATTGTCTCGAGTGATTTTCGTCTTTTTTTCAAATCCTCAAAAATGATGAAAAACAGCATGGTATAGTATGCCGTCTGAGATGGGCTACAGCCCATGGTCAAAAATGATGTAAATGAGGATTTGAGAAAAGACGAAAATCACTCCGAGACCATGGGCTATAGTCCATTGTCTCGAGTGATTTTCGTCTTTTTTTCAAATCCTCAAAAATGATGAAAAACGGCATGCTATAGTATGCCGTCTGAGATGGGCTACATCCCATGGTCAAAAATGATGTAAATGAGGATTTGAGAAAAAGACGAAAATCACTCCGAGACCATGGGCTATATAGTCCATTGTCTCGAGTGATTTTCGTCTTTTTTTCAAATCCTCAAAAATGATAAAAAACAGCATGGTATAGTATGCCGTCTGAGATGGGCTACAGCCCATGGTCAAAAATGATGTAAATGAGGATTTGAGAAAAAGACGAAAATCACTCCGAGACCATGGGCTATAGTCCATTGTCTCGAGTGATTTTCGTCTTTTTTTCAAATCCTCAAAAATGATGAAAAACGGCATGCTATAGTATGCCGTCTGAGATGGGCTACAGCCCATGGTCAAAAATGATGAAAAACAAGGATTTGAGAAAAAGACGAAAATCACTCCGAGACCATGGGCTATAGTCCATTGTCTCGAGTGATTTCCGTCTTTTTTTCAAATCCTCAAAAATGATGAAAAACGGCATGCTATAGTATGCCGTCTGAGATGGGCTACAGCCCATGGTCAAAATTATGAAAAACAAGGATTTGAGAAAAAGACGAAAATCACTCCGAGACCATGGGCTATAGTCCATTGTCTCGAGTGATTTCCGTCTTTTTTTCAAATCCTCAAAAATGATGAAAAACGGCATGCTATAGTATGCCGTCTGAGATTTGCTACAGCCCATGGTCAAAAATGATGAAAAACAAGGATTTGAGAAAAAGACGAAAATTACTCCGAGACCATGGGCTATAGTCCATTGTCTCGAGTGATTTACGTCTTTTTTTCAAATCCTCAAAAATGATGAAAAACGGCATGCTATATTATGAGATGGGCTACAGCCCATGGTCAAAAATGATGAAAAACAAGTATTTGAGAAAAAGACGAAAATCACTCCGAGACCATGGGCTATAGTCCATTGTCTCGAGTGATTTTCGTCTTTTTTTCAAATCCTCAAAAATGATGAAAAACGGCATGCTATAGTATGCCGTCTGAGATGGGCTACATCCCATGGTCAAAAATGATGTAAATGAGGATTTGAGAAAAAGACGAAAATCACTCCCAGACCATGGGCTATAGTCCATTGTCTCGAGTGATTTCCGTCTTTTTTTCAAATCCTCAAAAATGATGAAAAACGGCATGCTATAGTATGCCGTCTGAGATGGGCTACAGCCCATGGTCAAAATGATGAAAAACAAGGATTTGAGAAAAAGACGAAAATCACTCCGAGACCATGGGCTATAGTCCATTGTCTCGAGTGATTTCCGTCTTTTTTTCAAATCCTCAAAAATGATGAAAAACGGCATGCTATAGTATGCCGTCTGAGATTTGCTACAGCCCATGGTCAAAAATGATGAAAAACAAGGATTTGAGAAAAAGACGAAAATCACTCCGAGACCATGGGCTATAGTCCATTGTCTCGAGTGATTGCCGTCTTTTTTTCAAATCCTCAAAAATGATGAAAAACGGCATGCTATAGTATGCCGTCTGAGATGGGCTACAGCCCATGGTCAAAAATGATGAAAAACAAGGATTTGAGAAAAAGACGAAAATCACTCTGAGACCATGGGCTATAGTCCATTGTCTCGAGTGATTTTCGTCTTTTTTCCAAATCCCCAAAAATCATGAAAAACGGCATGCTATAGTATGCCGTCTGAGATGGGCTACAGCCCATGGTCAAAAATGAAAAACGAGGATTTAAAAAAAAGACGAAAATCACTCCGAGACCATGGGCTATAGTCCATTGTCTCGAGTGATTTTCGTCTTTTTTTCAAATCCTCAAAAATGATGAAAAACGGCATGCTATAGTATGCCGTCTGAGATGGGCTACAGCCCATGTTAAAAAATGATGAAAAACAAGGATTTGAGAAAAAGACGAAAATCACTCCGAGACCATGGGCTATAGTCCATTGTCTCGAGTGATTTCCGTCTTTTTTTCAAATCCTCAAAAATGATGAAAAACGGCATGCTATAGTATGAGATGGGTTTACAGCCCATGGTCAAAAATGAAAAACGAGGATTTGAAAAAAGGACGAAAATCACTCCGAGACCATGGGCTATAGTCCATTGTCTCGAGTGATTTTCGTCTTTTTTCCAAATCCTCAAAAATCATGAAAAACGGCATGCTATAGTATGCCGTCTGAGATGGGCTACATCCCATGGTCAAAAATGATGTAAATGAGGATTTGAGAAAAAGACGAAAATCATTCCGAGACCATGCGCTATAGTCCATTGTCTCGAGTGATTTCCGTCTTTTTTTCAAATCCTCAAAAATGATGAAAAACGGCATGCTATAGTATGCCGTCTGAGATGGGCTACAGCCAATGGTCAAAAATGATGAAAAACAAGGATTTGAGAAAAAGACGAAAATCACTCCGAGACCATGGGCTATAGTCCATTGTCTCGAGTGATTTTCGTCTTTTTTTCAAATCCTCAAAAATGATGAAAAACGGCATCCTATAGTATGCCGTCTGAGATGGGCTACAGCCCATGGTCAAAAATGATGAAAAACAAGGATTTGAGAAAATACGAAAATCACTCCGAGACGATGGGCTATAGTCCATTGTCTCGAGTGATTTCCGTCTTTTTTTCAAATCCTCAAAAATGATGAAAAACGGCATGCTATAGTATGCCGTCTAAGATGGGCTACAGCCCATGGTCAAAAATGATGAAAAACAAGGATTTGAGAAAAGACGAAAATCACTCCGAGACCATGATTTCCGTCTTTTTTTCAAATCCTCAAAAATGATGAAAAACGGCATGCTATAGTATGCCGTCTGAGATGGGCTACAGCCCATGGTCAAAAATGATGAAAAACAAGGATTTGAGAAAAAGACGAAAATCACTCCGAGACCATGGGCTATAGTCCATTGTCTCGAGTGATTGCCGTCTTTTTTTCAAATCCTCAAAAATGATGAAAAACGGCATGCTATAGTATGCCGTCTGAGATGGGCTACAGCCCATGGTCAAAAATGATGAAAAACAAGGATTTGAGAAAAAGACGAAAATCACTCCGAGACCATGGGCTATAGTCCATTGTCTCGAGTGATTTCCGTCTTTTTTTCAAATCCTCAAAAATGATGAAAAACGGCATGCTATAGTATGCCGTCTGAGATGGGCTACAGCCCATGGTCAAAAATGATGAAAAACAAGGATTTGAGAAAAATACGAAAATCACTCCTAGACCATGGGCTATAGTCCATTGTCTCGAGTGATTTCCGTCTTTTTTTCAAATCCTCAAAAATGATGAAAAACGGCATGCTATAGTATGCCGTCTAAGATGGGCTACAGCCCATGGTCAAAAATGATGAAAAACAAGGATTTGAGAAAAGACGAAAATTACTCCGAGACCATGGGCTATAGTCCATTGTCTCGAGTGATTTCCGTCTTTTTTTCAAATCCTCAAAAATGATGAAAAATGGCATGCTATAGTATGAGATGGGCTACAGCCCATGGTCAAAAATGAAAAACGAGGATTTGAGAAAAGGACGAAAATCACTCCGAGACCATGGGCTATAGTCCATTGTCTCGAGTGATTTTCGTCTTTTTTTCAAATCCTCAAAAATGATGAAAAACGGCATGCTATAGTATGCCGTCTGAGATGGGCTACAGCCCATGTTCAAAAATGATGAAAAACAAGGATTTGAAAAAAGGACGAAAATCACTCCGAGACCATGGGCTATAGTCCATTGTCTCGAGTGATTTTCGTCTTTTTTTCAAATCCTCAAAAATGATGAAAAACGGCATGCTATA
This sequence comes from Electrona antarctica, assembly GCF_951216825.1. Taxonomy (NCBI): domain Eukaryota; kingdom Metazoa; phylum Chordata; class Actinopteri; order Myctophiformes; family Myctophidae; genus Electrona; species Electrona antarctica. The sequence continues at coordinate 23,849,543 of NC_136799.1, read as the reverse complement.
GTATGCCGTCTGAGATGGGCTACATCCCATGGTCAAAAATGATGTAAATGAGGATTTGAGAAAAAGACGAAAATCATTCCGAGACCATGCGCTATAGTCCATTGTCTCGAGTGATTTTCGTCCTTTTTTTCAAATCCTCAAAAATGATGAAAAACAGCATGCTATAGTATGCCGTCTGAGATGGGCTACAGCCCATAGTCAAAAATGAAAAACGAGGATTTGAAAAAAAGACGAAAATCACTCCGAGACCATGGGCTATAGTCCATTGTCTCGAGTGATTTTCGTCTTTTTTCAAATCCTCAAAAATGATGAAAAACAGCATGCTATAGTATGCCGTCTGAGATGGGCTACATCCCATGGTCAAAAATGATGTAAATGAGGATTTGAGAAAAAGACTAATCACTCCCAGACCATGGGCTATAGTCCATTGTCTCGAGTGATTTTCGTCTTTTTTCCAAATCCTCAAAAATCATGAAAAACGGCATGCTATAGTATGCCGTCTGAGATGGGCTACATCCCATGGTCAAAAATGATGTAAATGAGGATTTGAGAAAAAGACGAAAATCACTCCCAGACCATGGGCTATAGTCCATTGTCTCGAGTGATTTCCGTCTTTTTTTCAAATCCTCAAAAATGATGAAAAACGGCATGCTATAGTATGCCGTCTGAGATGGGCTACAGCCCATGGTCAAAATGATGAAAAACAAGGATTTGAGAAAAAGACGAAAATCACTCCGAGACCATGGGCTATAGTCCATTGTCTCGAGTGATTCCGTCTTTTTTTCAAATCCTCAAAAATGATGAAAAACGGCATGCTATAGTATGCCGTCTGAGATTTGCTACAGCCCATGGTCAAAAATGATGAAAAACAAGGATTTGAGAAAAAGACGAAAATCACTCCGAGACCATGGGCTATAGTCCATTGTCTCGAGTGATTGCCGTCTTTTTTTCAAATCCTCAAAAATGATGAAAAACGGCATGCTATAGTATGCCGTCTGAGATGGGCTACAGCCCATGGTCAAAAATGATGAAAAACAAGGATTTGAGAAAAAGACAAAAATCACTCTGAGACCATGGGCTATAGTCCATTGTCTCGAGTGATTTTCGTCTTTTTTCCAAATCCCCAAAAATCATGAAAAACGGCATGCTATAGTATGCCGTCTGAGATGGGCTACAGCCCATGGTCAAAAATGAAAAACGAGGATTTGAAAAAAAGACGAAAATCACTCCGAGACCATGGGCTATAGTCCATTGTCTCGAGTGATTTTCGTCTTTTTTTCAAATCCTCAAAAATGATGAAAAACGGCATGCTATAGTATGCCGTCTGAGATGGGCTACAGCCCATGTTAAAAAATGATGAAAAACAAGGATTTGAGAAAAAGACGAAAATCACTCCGAGACCATGGGCTATAGTCCATTGTCTCGAGTGATTTCCGTCTTTTTTTCAAATCCTCAAAAATGATGAAAAACAGCATGCTATAGTATGAGATGGGTTTACAGCCCATGGTCAAAAATGAAAAACGAGGATTTGAAAAAAGGACGAAAATCACTCCGAGACCATGGGCTATAGTCCATTGTCTCGAGTGATTTTCGTCTTTTTTTCAAATCCTCAAAAATGATGAAAAACGGCATCCTATAGTATGCCGTCTGAGATGGGCTACAGCCCATGTTCAAAAATGATGAAAAACAAGGATTTGAGAAAAAGACGAAAATCACTCCGAGACCATGGGCTATAGTCCATTGTCTCGAGTGATTTTCGTCTTTTTTCCAAATCCTCAAAAATCATGAAAAACGGCATGCTATAGTATGCCGTCTGAGATGGGCTACATCCCATGGTCAAAAATAATGTAAATGAGGATTTGAGAAAAAGACGAAAATCATTCCGAGACCATGCGCTATAGTCCATTGTCTCGAGTGATTTCCGTCTTTTTTTCAAATCCTCAAAAATGATGAAAAACGGCATGCTATAGTATGCCGTCTGAGATGGGCTACAGCCAATGGTCAAAAATGATGAAAAACAAGGATTTGAGAAAAAGACGAAAATCACTCCGAGACCATGGGCTATAGTCCATTGTCTCGAGTGATTTTCGTCTTTTTTTCAAATCCTCAAAAATGATGAAAAACGGCATCCTATAGTATGCCGTCTGAGATGGGCTACAGCCCATGGTCAAAAATGATGAAAAACAAGGATTTGAGAAAAATACGAAAATCACTCCGAGACGATGGGCTATAGTCCATTGTCTCGAGTGATTTCCGTCTTTTTTTCAAATCCTCAAAAATGATGAAAAACGGCATGCTATAGTATGCCGTCTAAGATGGGCTACAGCCCATGGTCAAAAATGATGAAAAACAAGGATTTGAGAAAAGACGAAAATCACTCCGAGACCATGATTTCCGTCTTTTTTTCAAATCCTCAAAAATGATGAAAAACGGCATGCTATAGTATGCCGTCTGAGATGGGCTACAGCCCATGGTCAAAAATGATGAAAAACAAGGATTTGAGAAAAAGACGAAAATCACTCCGAGACCATGGGCTATAGTCCATTGTCTCGAGTGATTGCCGTCTTTTTTTCAAATCCTCAAAAATGATGAAAAACGGCATGCTATAGTATGCCGTCTGAGATGGGCTACAGCCCATGGTCAAAAATGATGAAAAACAAGGATTTGAGAAAAAGACGAAAATCACTCCGAGACCATGGGCTATAGTCCATTGTCTCGAGTGATTTCCGTCTTTTTTTCAAATCCTCAAAAATGATGAAAAACGGCATGCTATAGTATGCCGTCTGAGATGGGCTACAGCCCATGGTCAAAAATGATGAAAAACAAGGATTTGAGAAAAATACGAAAATCACTCCTAGACCATGGGCTATAGTCCATTATCTCGAGTGATTTCCGTCTTTTTTTCAAATCCTCAAAAATGATGAAAAACGGCATGCTATAGTATGCCGTCTAAGATGGGCTACAGCCCATGGTCAAAAATGATGAAAAACAAGGATTTGAGAAAAGACGAAAATTACTCCGAGACCATGGGCTATAGTCCATTGTCTCGAGTGATTTCCGTCTTTTTTTCAAATCCTCAAAAATGATGAAAAATGGCATGCTATAGTATGAGATGGGCTACAGCCCATGGTCAAAAATGAAAAACGAGGATTTGAGAAAAGGACGAAAATCACTCCGAGACCATGGGCTATAGTCCATTGTCTCGAGTGATTTTCGTCTTTTTTTCAAATCCTCAAAAATGATGAAAAACGGCATGCTATAGTATGCCGTCTGAGATGGGCTACAGCCCATGTTAAAAAATGATGAAAAACAAGGATTTGAGAAAAAGACGAAAATCACTCCGAGACCATGGGCTATAGTCCATTGTCTCGAGTGATTTCCGTCTTTTTTTCAAATCCTCAAAAATGATGAAAAACGGCATGCTATAGTATGAGATGGGTTTACAGCCCATGGTCAAAAATGAAAAACGAGGATTTGAAAAAAGGACGAAAATAGCTCCGAGACCATGGGCTATAGTCCATTGTCTCGAGTGATTTTCGTCTTTTTTTCAAATCCTCAAAAATGATGAAAAACGGCATGCTATAGTATGCCGTCTGAGATTTGTTACAGCCCATGGTCAAAAATGATGAAAAACAAGGATTTGAGAAAAAGACGAAAATTACTCCGAGACCATGGGCTATAGTTCATTGTCTCGAGTGATTTCCGTCTTTTTTTCAAATCCTCAAAAATGATGAAAAACGGCATGCTATAGTATGAGATGGGCTACAGCCCATGGTCAAAAATGAAAAACGAGGATTTGAAAAAAGGACGAAAATCACTCCGAGACCATGGGCTATAGTCCATTGTCTCGAGTGATTTTCGTCTTTTTTTCAAATCCTCAAAAATGATGAAAAACGGCATCCTATAGTATGCCGTCTGAGATGGGCTACAGCCCATGTTCAAAAATGATGAAAAACAAGGATTTGAGAAAAAGACGAAAATCACTCCGAGACCATGGGCTATAGTCCATTGTCTCGAGTGATTTTCGTCTTTTTTCCAAATCCTCAAAAATCATGAAAAACGGCATGCTATAGTATGCCGTCTGAGATGGGCTACATCCCATGGTCAAAAATGATGTAAATGAGGATTTGAGAAAAAGACGAAAATCATTCCGAGACCATGCGCTATAGTCCATTGTCTCGAGTGATTTTCGTCTTTTTTTCAAATCCTCAAAAATGATGAAAAACAGCATGCTATAGTATGCCGTCTGAGATGGGCTACAGCCCATGGTCAAAAATGAAAAACGAGGATTTGAAAAAAAGACGAAAATCACTCCGAGACCATGGGCTATAGTCCCCCACTCAAGTCTTTACTTTCAAGACCAATTTCAGGAGAACTAAACAAACAAAAGCAGTGTGAATTGTCTGGACCCAGTGGCTCAGTGTGTTAGGACGCTGCCACATGATCGGGAGATGGTGAGTTCAAACCCCACTCAAGTCTTTACTTTCAAGACCGATTTCAGAAGAAAAAAACCAACGAAAAAGCAGTGTGAATTGTCTGGACCCAGTGGCTCAGTGTGTTAGGACGCTGCCACATGATCGGGAGATGGTGAGTTCAAACCCCAGTCGAGTTCAAACCAAAAAATAAAGGTCCAGGGTGCAATCCCACCCCAGTCTTGATGATGAAAAACGGCATGTTATAGTATGCCGTCTGAGATGGGCTACAGCCCATGGTCAAAAATGATGAAAAACAAGGATTTGAGAAAAGACAAAAATCACTCCGAGACCATGGGCTATAGTCCATTGTCTCGAGTGATTTTCGTCTTTTTTTCAAATCCTCAAAAATGATGAAAAACGGCATGCTATAGTATGCCGTCTGAGATGGGCTACAGCCCATGGTCAAAAATGATGAAAAACAAGTATTTGAGAAAAAGACGAAAATCACTCCGAGACCATGGGCTATAGTCCATTGTCTCGAGTGATTTTCGTCTTTTTTTCAAATCCTCAAAAATGATGAAAAACGGCATGCTATAGTATGCCGTCTGAGATGGGCTACATCCCATGGTCAAAAATGATGTAAATGAGGATTTGAGAAAAAGACGAAAATCACTCCGAGACCATGGGCTATAGTCCATTGTCTCGAGTGATTTTCGTCTTTTTTTCAAATCCTCAAAAATGATGAAAAACAGCATGGTATAGTATGCCGTCTGAGATGGGCTACAGCCCATGGTCAAAAATGATGTAAATGAGGATTTGAGAAAAGACGAAAATCACTCCGAGACCATGGGCTATAGTCCATTGTCTCGAGTGATTTTCGTCTTTTTTTCAAATCCTCAAAAATGATGAAAAACGGCATGCTATAGTATGCCGTCTGAGATGGGCTACATCCCATGGTCAAAAATGATGTAAATGAGGATTTGAGAAAAAGACGAAAATCACTCCGAGACCATGGGCTATATAGTCCATTGTCTCGAGTGATTTTCGTCTTTTTTTCAAATCCTCAAAAATGATAAAAAACAGCATGGTATAGTATGCCGTCTGAGATGGGCTACAGCCCATGGTCAAAAATGATGTAAATGAGGATTTGAGAAAAAGACGAAAATCACTCCGAGACCATGGGCTATAGTCCATTGTCTCGAGTGATTTCCGTCTTTTTTTCAAATCCTCAAAAATGATGAAAAACGGCATGCTATAGTATGCCGTCTGAGATGGGCTACAGCCCATGGTCAAAATTATGAAAAACAAGGATTTGAGAAAAAGACGAAAATCACTCCGAGACCATGGGCTATAGTCCATTGTCTCGAGTGATTTCCGTCTTTTTTTAAAATCCTCAAAAATGATGAAAAACGGCATGCTATAGTATGCCGTCTGAGATTTGCTACAGCCCATGGTCAAAAATGATGAAAAACAAGGATTTGAGAAAAAGACGAAAATTACTCCGAGACCATGGGCTATAGTCCATTGTCTCGAGTGATTTACGTCTTTTTTTCAAATCCTCAAAAATGATGAAAAACGGCATGCTATATTATGAGATGGGCTACAGCCCATGGTCAAAAATGATGAAAAACAAGTATTTGAGAAAAAGACGAAAATCACTCCGAGACCATGGGCTATAGTCCATTGTCTCGAGTGATTTTCGTCTTTTTTTCAAATCCTCAAAAATGATGAAAAACGGCATGCTATAGTATGCCGTCTGAGATGGGCTACATCCCATGGTCAAAAATGATGTAAATGAGGATTTGAGAAAAAGACGAAAATCACTCCCAGACCATGGGCTATAGTCCATTGTCTCGAGTGATTTCCGTCTTTTTTTCAAATCCTCAAAAATGATGAAAAACGGCATGCTATAGTATGCCGTCTGAGATGGGCTACAGCCCATGGTCAAAATGATGAAAAACAAGGATTTGAGAAAAAGACGAAAATCACTCCGAGACCATGGGCTATAGTCCATTGTCTCGAGTGATTTCCGTCTTTTTTTCAAATCCTCAAAAATGATGAAAAACGGCATGCTATAGTATGCCGTCTGAGATTTGCTACAGCCCATGGTCAAAAATGATGAAAAACAAGGATTTGAGAAAAAGACGAAAATCACTCCGAGACCATGGGCTATAGTCCATTGTCTCGAGTGATTGCCGTCTTTTTTTCAAATCCTCAAAAATGATGAAAAACGGCATGCTATAGTATGCCGTCTGAGATGGGCTACAGCCCATGGTCAAAAATGATGAAAAACAAGGATTTGAGAAAAAGACGAAAATCACTCTGAGACCATGGGCTATAGTCCATTGTCTCGAGTGATTTTCGTCTTTTTTCCAAATCCCCAAAAATCATGAAAAACGGCATGCTATAGTATGCCGTCTGAGATGGGCTACAGCCCATGGTCAAAAATGAAAAACGAGGATTTAAAAAAAAGACGAAAATCACTCCGAGACCATGGGCTATAGTCCATTGTCTCGAGTGATTTTCGTCTTTTTTTCAAATCCTCAAAAATGATGAAAAACGGCATGCTATAGTATGCCGTCTGAGATGGGCTACAGCCCATGTTAAAAAATGATGAAAAACAAGGATTTGAGAAAAAGACGAAAATCACTCCGAGACCATGGGCTATAGTCCATTGTCTCGAGTGATTTCCGTCTTTTTTTCAAATCCTCAAAAATGATGAAAAACGGCATGCTATAGTATGAGATGGGTTTACAGCCCATGGTCAAAAATGAAAAACGAGGATTTGAAAAAAGGACGAAAATCACTCCGAGACCATGGGCTATAGTCCATTGTCTCGAGTGATTTTCGTCTTTTTTCCAAATCCTCAAAAATCATGAAAAACGGCATGCTATAGTATGCCGTCTGAGATGGGCTACATCCCATGGTCAAAAATGATGTAAATGAGGATTTGAGAAAAAGACGAAAATCATTCCGAGACCATGCGCTATAGTCCATTGTCTCGAGTGATTTCCGTCTTTTTTTCAAATCCTCAAAAATGATGAAAAACGGCATGCTATAGTATGCCGTCTGAGATGGGCTACAGCCCATGGTCAAAATGATGAAAAACAAGGATTTGAGAAAAAGACGAAAATCACTCCGAGACCATGGGCTATAGTCCATTGTCTCGAGTGATTTCCGTCTTTTTTTCAAATCCTCAAAAATGATGAAAAACGGCATGCTATAGTATGCCGTCTGAGATTTGCTACAGCCCATGGTCAAAAATGATGAAAAACAAGGATTTGAGAAAAAGACGAAAATCACTCCGAGACCATGGGCTATAGTCCATTGTCTCGAGTGATTGCCGTCTTTTTTTCAAATCCTCAAAAATGATGAAAAACGGCATGCTATAGTATGCCGTCTGAGATGGGCTACAGCCCATGGTCAAAAATGATGAAAAACAAGGATTTGAGAAAAAGACGAAAATCACTCTGAGACCATGGGCTATAGTCCATTGTCTCGAGTGATTTTCGTCTTTTTTCCAAATCCCCAAAAATCATGAAAAACGGCATGCTATAGTATGCCGTCTGAGATGGGCTACAGCCCATGGTCAAAAATGAAAAACGAGGATTTAAAAAAAAGACGAAAATCACTCCGAGACCATGGGCTATAGTCCATTGTCTCGAGTGATTTTCGTCTTTTTTTCAAATCCTCAAAAATGATGAAAAACGGCATGCTATAGTATGCCGTCTGAGATGGGCTACAGCCCATGTTAAAAAATGATGAAAAACAAGGATTTGAGAAAAAGACGAAAATCACTCCGAGACCATGGGCTATAGTCCATTGTCTCGAGTGATTTCCGTCTTTTTTTCAAATCCTCAAAAATGATGAAAAACGGCATGCTATAGTATGAGATGGGTTTACAGCCCATGGTCAAAAATGAAAAACGAGGATTTGAAAAAAGGACGAAAATCACTCCGAGACCATGGGCTATAGTCCATTGTCTCGAGTGATTTTCGTCTTTTTTCCAAATCCTCAAAAATCATGAAAAACGGCATGCTATAGTATGCCGTCTGAGATGGGCTACATCCCATGGTCAAAAATGATGTAAATGAGGATTTGAGAAAAAGACGAAAATCATTCCGAGACCATGCGCTATAGTCCATTGTCTCGAGTGATTTCCGTCTTTTTTTCAAATCCTCAAAAATGATGAAAAACGGCATGCTATAGTATGCCGTCTGAGATGGGCTACAGCCAATGGTCAAAAATGATGAAAAACAAGGATTTGAGAAAAAGACGAAAATCACTCCGAGACCATGGGCTATAGTCCATTGTCTCGAGTGATTTTCGTCTTTTTTTCAAATCCTCAAAAATGATGAAAAACGGCATCCTATAGTATGCCGTCTGAGATGGGCTACAGCCCATGGTCAAAAATGATGAAAAACAAGGATTTGAGAAAATACGAAAATCACTCCGAGACGATGGGCTATAGTCCATTGTCTCGAGTGATTTCCGTCTTTTTTTCAAATCCTCAAAAATGATGAAAAACGGCATGCTATAGTATGCCGTCTAAGATGGGCTACAGCCCATGGTCAAAAATGATGAAAAACAAGGATTTGAGAAAAGACGAAAATCACTCCGAGACCATGATTTCCGTCTTTTTTTCAAATCCTCAAAAATGATGAAAAACGGCATGCTATAGTATGCCGTCTGAGATGGGCTACAGCCCATGGTCAAAAATGATGAAAAACAAGGATTTGAGAAAAAGACGAAAATCACTCCGAGACCATGGGCTATAGTCCATTGTCTCGAGTGATTGCCGTCTTTTTTTCAAATCCTCAAAAATGATGAAAAACGGCATGCTATAGTATGCCGTCTGAGATGGGCTACAGCCCATGGTCAAAAATGATGAAAAACAAGGATTTGAGAAAAAGACGAAAATCACTCCGAGACCATGGGCTATAGTCCATTGTCTCGAGTGATTTCCGTCTTTTTTTCAAATCCTCAAAAATGATGAAAAACGGCATGCTATAGTATGCCGTCTGAGATGGGCTACAGCCCATGGTCAAAAATGATGAAAAACAAGGATTTGAGAAAAATACGAAAATCACTCCTAGACCATGGGCTATAGTCCATTGTCTCGAGTGATTTCCGTCTTTTTTTCAAATCCTCAAAAATGATGAAAAACGGCATGCTATAGTATGCCGTCTAAGATGGGCTACAGCCCATGGTCAAAAATGATGAAAAACAAGGATTTGAGAAAAGACGAAAATTACTCCGAGACCATGGGCTATAGTCCATTGTCTCGAGTGATTTCCGTCTTTTTTTCAAATCCTCAAAAATGATGAAAAATGGCATGCTATAGTATGAGATGGGCTACAGCCCATGGTCAAAAATGAAAAACGAGGATTTGAGAAAAGGACGAAAATCACTCCGAGACCATGGGCTATAGTCCATTGTCTCGAGTGATTTTCGTCTTTTTTTCAAATCCTCAAAAATGATGAAAAACGGCATGCTATAGTATGCCGTCTGAGATGGGCTACATCCCATGGTCAAAAATGATGTAAATGAGGATTTGAGAAAAAGACGAAAATCATTCCGAGACCATGCGCTATAGTCCATTGTCTCGAGTGATTTTCGTCCTTTTTTTCAAATCCTCAAAAATGATGAAAAACAGCATGCTATAGTATGCCGTCTGAGATGGGCTACAGCCCATAGTCAAAAATGAAAAACGAGGATTTAAAAAAAAGACGAAAATCACTCCGAGACCATGGGCTATAGTCCATTGTCTCGAGTGATTTTCGTCTTTTTTTCAAATCCTCAAAAATGATGAAAAACAGCATGCTATAGTATGCCGTCTGAGATGGGCTACATCCCATGGTCAAAAATTATGTAAATGAGGATTTGAGAAAAAGACTAATCACTCCCAGACCATGGGCTATAGTCCATTGTCTCGAGTGATTTTCGTCTTTTTTCCAAATCCTCAAAAATCATGAAAAACGGCATGCTATAGTATGCCGTCTGAGATGGGCTACATCCCATGGTCAAAAATGATGTAAATGAGGATTTGAGAAAAAGACGAAAATCACTCCCAGACCATGGGCTATAGTCCATTGTCTCGAGTGATTTCCGTCTTTTTTTCAAATCCTCAAAAATGATGAAAAACGGCATGCTATAGTATGCCGTCTGAGATTTGCTACAGCCCATGGTCAAAAATGATGAAAAACAAGGATTTGAGAAAAAGACGAAAATCACTCCGAGACCATGGGCTATAGTCCATTGTCTCGAGTGATTGCCGTCTTTTTTTCAAATCCTCAAAAATGATGAAAAACGGCATGCTATAGTATGCCGTCTGAGATGGGCTACAGCCCATGGTCAAAAATGATGAAAAACAAGGATTTGAGAAAAAGACGAAAATCACTCTGAGACCATGGGCTATAGTCCATTGTCTCGAGTGATTTTCGTCTTTTTTCCAAATCCCCAAAAATCATGAAAAACGGCATGCTATAGTATGCCGTCTGAGATGGGCTACAGCCCATGGTCAAAAATGAAAAACGAGGATTTGAAAAAAATACGAAAATCACTCCGAGACCATGGGCTATAGTCCATTGTCTCGAGTGATTTTCGTCTTTTTTTCAAATCCTCAAAAATGATGAAAAACGGCATGCTATAGTATGCCGTCTGAGATGGGCTACAGCCCATGTTAAAAAATGATGAAAAACAAGGATTTGAGAAAAAGACAAAAATCACTCCGAGACCATGGGCTATAGTCCATTGTCTCGAGTGATTTTCGTCTTTTTTCCAAATCCTCAAAAATCATGAAAAACGGCATGCTATAGTATGCCGTCTGAGATGGGCTACATCCCATGGTCAAAAATGATGTAAATGAGGATTTGAGAAAAAGACGAAAATCACTCCCAGACCATGGGCTATAGTCCATTGTCTCGAGTGATTTTCGTCTTTTTTTCAAATCCTCAAAAATGATGAAAAACGGCATGCTATAGTATGCCGTCTGAGATGGGCTACAGCCCATGGTCAAAATGATGAAAAACAAGGATTTGAGAAAAAGACGAAAATCACTCCGAGACCATGGGCTATAGTCCATTGTCTCGAGTGATTTCCGTCTTTTTTTCAAATCCTCAAAAATGATGAAAAACGGCATGCTATAGTATGCCGTCTGAGATTTGCTACAGCCCATGGTCAAAAATGATGAAAAACAAGGATTTGAGAAAAAGACGAAAATTACTCCGAGACCATGGGCTATAGTCCATTGTCTCGAGTGATTTCCGTCTTTTTTTCAAATCCTCAAAAATGATGAAAAACGACATGCTATAGTATGAGATTGGCTACAGCCCATGGTCAAAAATGAAAAACGAGGATTTGAAAAAAGGACGAAAATAGCTCCGAGACCATGGGCTATAGTCCATTGTCTCGAGTGATTTTCGTCTTTTTTCAAATCCTCAAAAATGATGAAAAACGGCATGCTATAGTATGCCGTCTGAGATGGGCTACAGCCCATGGTCAAAATGATGAAAAACAAGGATTTGAGAAAAAGACGAAAATCACTCCGAGACCATGGGCTATAGTCCATTGTCTCGAGCTATTTCCGTCTTTTTTTCAAATCCTCAAAAATGATGAAAAACGGCATGCTATAGTATGCCGTCTGAGATTTGCTACAGCCCATGGTCAAAAATGAAAAACGAGGATTTGAAAAAAAGACAAAAATCACTCCGAGACCATTGGCTATAGTCCCCCACTCAAGTCTTTACTTTCAAGACCAATTTCAGGAGAACTAAACAAACAAAAGCAGTGTGAATTGTCTGGACCCAGTGGCTCAGTGTGTTAGGACGCTGCCACATGATCGTGAGATGGTGAGTTCAAACCCCACTCAAGTCTTTACTTTCAAGACCGATTTCAGAAGAAGAAAACCAACGAAAAAGCAGTGTCAATTGTCTGGAACCAGTGGCTCAGTGTGTTAGGACGCTGCCACATGATCGGGAGATGGTGAGTTCAAACCCCACTCAAGTCTTTACTTTCAAGACTGATTTCAGAAGAAGAAAACCAACAAAAAAGCAGTGTGAATTGTCTGGACCCAGTGGCTCAGTGTGTTAGGACGCTGCCACATGATCGGGAGATGGTGAGTTCAAACCCCACTCAAGTTCAAACCAAAAAATAAAGGTCCAGGGTGCAATCCCACCCCAGTCTTGATGAAGAAAAACGGCATGCTATAGTATGCCGTCTGAGATGGGCTACAGCCCATGGTCAAAAATGATGAAAAACAAGGATTTGAGAAAAGACGAAAATCACTCAGAGACGATGGGCTATAGTCCATTGTCTCGAGTGATTTCTGTCTTTTTTTCAAATCCTCAAAAATGATGAAAAACGGCATGCTATAGTATGCCGTCTGAGATTTGCTACAGCCCATGGTCAAAAATGATGAAAAACAAGGATTTGAGAAAAAGACGAAAATTACTCCGAGACCATGGGCTATAGTCCATTGTCTCGAGTGATTTCCGTCTTTTTTTCAAATCCTCAAAAATGATGAAAAACGGCATGCTATAGTATGAGATGGGCTACAGCCCATGGTCAAAAATGAAAAACGAGGATTTGAAAAAAGGACGAAAATCACTCCGAGACCATGGGCTATAGTCCATTGTCTCGAGTGATTTTCGTCTTTTTTTCAAATCCTCAAAAATGATGAAAAACGGCATCCTATAGTATGCCGTCTGAGATGGGCTACAGCCCATGTTCAAAAATGATGAAAAACAAGGATTTGAGAAAAAGACGAAAATCACTCCGAGACCATGGGCTATAGTCCATTGTCTCGAGTGATTTTCGTCTTTTTTCCAAATCCTCAAAAATCATGAAAAACGGCATGCTATAGTATGCCGTCTGAGATGGGCTACATCCCATGGTCAAAAATGATGTAAATGAGGATTTGAGAAAAAGACGAAAATCATTCCGAGACCATGGGCTATAGTCCATTGTCTCGAGTGATTTTCGTCTTTTTTCCAAATCCCCAAAAATCATGAAAAACGGCATGCTATAGTATGCCGTCTGAGATGGGCTACATCCCATGGTCAAAAATGATGTAAATGAGGATTTGAGAAAAAGACGAAAATCACTCCCAGACCATGGGCTATAGTCCATTGTCTCGAGTGATTTTCGTCTTTTTTTCAAATCCTCAAAAATGATGAAAAACGGCATGCTATAGTATGCCGTCTGAGATGGGCTACAGCCCATGGTCAAAATGATGAAAAACAAGAATTTGAGAAAAAGACGAAAATCACTCCGAGACCATGGGCTATAGTCCATTGTCTCGAGTGATTTCCGTCTTTTTTTCAAATCCTCAAAAATGATGAAAAACGGCATGCTATAGTATGCCGTCTGAGATTTGCTACAGCCCATGGTCAAAAATGATGAAAAACAAGGATTTGAGAAAAAGACGAAAATTACTCCGAGACCATGGGCTATAGTCCATTGTCTCGAGTGATTTCCGTCTTTTTTTCAAATCCTCAAAAATGATGAAAAACGGCATGCTATAGTATGAGATGGGCTACAGCCCATGGTCAAAAATGAAAAACGAGGATTTGAAAAAAGGACGAAAATCACTCCGAGACCATGGGCTATAGTCCATTGTCTCGAGTGATTTTCGTCTTTTTTTCAAATCCTCAAAAATGATGAAAAACGGCATCCTATAGTATGCCGTCTGAGATGGGCTACAGCCCATGTTCAAAAATGATGAAAAACAAGGATTTGAGAAAAAGACGAAAATCACTCCGAGACCATGGGCTATAGTCCATTGTCTCGAGTGATTTTCGTCTTTTTTCCAAATCCTCAAAAATCATGAAAAACGGCATGCTATAGTATGCCGTCTGAGATGGGCTACATCCCATGGTCAAAAATGATGTAAATGAGGATTTGAGAAAAAGACGAAAATCATTCCGAGACCATGGGCTATAGTCCATTGTCTCGAGTGATTTTCGTCTTTTTTTCAAATCCTCAAAAATGATGAAAAACGGCATGCTATAGTATGAGATGGGCTACAGCCCATGGTCAAAAATGAAAAACGAGGATTTGAAAAAAGGACGAAAATCACTCCGAGACCATGGGCTATAGTCCATTGTCTCGAGTGATTTTCGTCTTTTTTTCAAATCCTCAAAAATGATGAAAAACGGCATGCTATAGTATGCCGTCTGAGATGGGCTACAGCCCATGGTCAAAATGATGAAAAACAAGAATTTGAGAAAAAGACGAAAATCACTCCGAGACCATGGGCTATAGTCCATTGTCTCGAGTGATTTCCGTCTTTTTTTCAAATCCTCAAAAATGATGAAAAACGGCATGCTATAGTATGCCGTCTGAGATTTGCTACAGCCCATGGTCAAAAATGATGAAAAACAAGGATTTGAGAAAAAGACGAAAATTACTCCGAGACCATGGGCTATAGTCCATTGTCTCGAGTGATTTCCGTCTTTTTTTCAAATCCTCAAAAATGATGAAAAACGGCATGCTATAGTATGAGATGGGCTACAGCCCATGGTCAAAAATGAAAAACGAGGATTTGAAAAAAGGACGAAAATCACTCCGAGACCATGGGCTATAGTCCATTGTCTCGAGTGATTTTCGTCTTTTTTCCAAATCCCCAAAAATCATGAAAAACGGCATGCTATAGTATGCCGTCTGAGATGGGCTACAGCCCATGGTCAAAAATGAAAAACGAGGATTTGAAAAAAATACGAAAATCACTCCGAGACCATGGGCTATAGTCCATTGTCTCGAGTGATTTTCGTCTTTTTTTCAAATCCTCAAAAATGATGAAAAACGGCATGCTATAGTATGCCGTCTGAGATGGGCTACAGCCCATGTTAAAAAATGATGAAAAACAAGGATTTGAGAAAAAGACAAAAATCACTCCGAGACCATGGGCTATAGTCCATTGTCTCGAGTGATTTTCGTCTTTTTTCCAAATCCTCAAAAATCATGAAAAACGGCATGCTATAGTATGCCGTCTGAGATGGGCTACATCCCATGGTCAAAAATGATGTAAATGAGGATTTGAGAAAAAGACGAAAATCACTCCCAGACCATGGGCTATAGTCCATTGTCTCGAGTGATTTTCGTCTTTTTTTCAAATCCTCAAAAATGATGAAAAACGGCATCCTATAGTATGCCGTCTGAGATGGGCTACAGCCCATGTTCAAAAATGATGAAAAACAAGGATTTGAGAAAAAGACGAAAATCACTCCGAGACCATGGGCTATAGTCCATTGTCTCGAGTGATTTTCGTCTTTTTTCCAAATCCCCAAAAATCATGAAAAACGGCATGCTATAGTATGCCGTCTGAGATGGGCTACAGCCCATGGTCAAAAATGAAAAACGAGGATTTGAAAAAAATACGAAAATCACTCCGAGACCATGGGCTATAGTCCATTGTCTCGAGTGATTTTCGTCTTTTTTTCAAATCCTCAAAAATGATGAAAAACGGCATGCTATAGTATGCCGTCTGAGATGGGCTACAGCCCATGTTAAAAAATGATGAAAAACAAGGATTTGAGAAAAAGACAAAAATCACTCCGAGACCATGGGCTATAGTCCATTGTCTCGAGTGATTTTCGTCTTTTTTCCAAATCCTCAAAAATCATGAAAAACGGCATGCTATAGTATGCCGTCTGAGATGGGCTACATCCCATGGTCAAAAATGATGTAAATGAGGATTTGAGAAAAAGACGAAAATCACTCCCAGACCATGGGCTATAGTCCATTGTCTCGAGTGATTTTCGTCTTTTTTTCAAATCCTCAAAAATGATGAAAAACGGCATGCTATAGTATGCCGTCTGAGATGGGCTACAGCCCATGGTCAAAATGATGAAAAACAAGGATTTGAGAAAAAGACGAAAATCACTCCGAGACCATGGGCTATAGTCCATTGTCTCGAGTGATTTCCGTCTTTTTTTCAAATCCTCAAAAATGATGAAAAACGGCATGCTATAGTATGCCGTCTGAGATTTGCTACAGCCCATGGTCAAAAATGATGAAAAACAAGGATTTGAGAAAAAGACGAAAATTACTCCGAGACCATGGGCTATAGTCCATTGTCTCGAGTGATTTCCGTCTTTTTTTCAAATCCTCAAAAATGATGAAAAACGACATGCTATAGTATGAGATTGGCTACAGCCCATGGTCAAAAATGAAAAACGAGGATTTGAAAAAAGGACGAAAATAGCTCCGAGACCATGGGCTATAGTCCATTGTCTCGAGTGATTTTCGTCTTTTTTCAAATCCTCAAAAATGATGAAAAACGGCATGCTATAGTATGCCGTCTGAGATGGGCTACAGCCCATGGTCAAAATGATGAAAAACAAGGATTTGAGAAAAAGACGAAAATCACTCCGAGACCATGGGCTATAGTCCATTGTCTCGAGCTATTTCCGTCTTTTTTTCAAATCCTCAAAAATGATGAAAAACGGCATGCTATAGTATGCCGTCTGAGATTTGCTACAGCCCATGGTCAAAAATGAAAAACGAGGATTTGAAAAAAAGACAAAAATCACTCCGAGACCATTGGCTATAGTCCCCCACTCAAGTCTTTACTTTCAAGACCAATTTCAGGAGAACTAAACAAACAAAAGCAGTGTGAATTGTCTGGACCCAGTGGCTCAGTGTGTTAGGACGCTGCCACATGATCGTGAGATGGTGAGTTCAAACCCCACTCAAGTCTTTACTTTCAAGACCGATTTCAGAAGAAGAAAACCAACGAAAAAGCAGTGTCAATTGTCTGGAACCAGTGGCTCAGTGTGTTAGGACGCTGCCACATGATCGGGAGATGGTGAGTTCAAACCCCACTCAAGTCTTTACTTTCAAGACTGATTTCAGAAGAAGAAAACCAACAAAAAAGCAGTGTGAATTGTCTGGACCCAGTGGCTCAGTGTGTTAGGACGCTGCCACATGATCGGGAGATGGTGAGTTCAAACCCCACTCAAGTTCAAACCAAAAAATAAAGGTCCAGGGTGCAATCCCACCCCAGTCTTGATGAAGAAAAACGGCATGCTATAGTATGCCGTCTGAGATGGGCTACAGCCCATGGTCAAAAATGATGAAAAACAAGGATTTGAGAAAAGACGAAAATCACTCAGAGACGATGGGCTATAGTCCATTGTCTCGAGTGATTTCTGTCTTTTTTTCAAATCCTCAAAAATGATGAAAAACGGCATGCTATAGTATGCCGTCTGAGATTTGCTACAGCCCATGGTCAAAAATGATGAAAAACAAGGATTTGAGAAAAAGACGAAAATTACTCCGAGACCATGGGCTATAGTCCATTGTCTCGAGTGATTTCCGTCTTTTTTTCAAATCCTCAAAAATGATGAAAAACGGCATGCTATAGTATGAGATGGGCTACAGCCCATGGTCAAAAATGAAAAACGAGGATTTGAAAAAAGGACGAAAATCACTCCGAGACCATGGGCTATAGTCCATTGTCTCGAGTGATTTTCGTCTTTTTTTCAAATCCTCAAAAATGATGAAAAACGGCATCCTATAGTATGCCGTCTGAGATGGGCTACAGCCCATGTTCAAAAATGATGAAAAACAAGGATTTGAGAAAAAGACGAAAATCACTCCGAGACCATGGGCTATAGTCCATTGTCTCGAGTGATTTTCGTCTTTTTTCCAAATCCTCAAAAATCATGAAAAACGGCATGCTATAGTATGCCGTCTGAGATGGGCTACATCCCATGGTCAAAAATGATGTAAATGAGGATTTGAGAAAAAGACGAAAATCATTCCGAGACCATGGGCTATAGTCCATTGTCTCGAGTGATTTTCGTCTTTTTTCCAAATCCCCAAAAATCATGAAAAACGGCATGCTATAGTATGCCGTCTGAGATGGGCTACATCCCATGGTCAAAAATGATGTAAATGAGGATTTGAGAAAAAGACGAAAATCACTCCCAGACCATGGGCTATAGTCCATTGTCTCGAGTGATTT
Source organism: Electrona antarctica (assembly GCF_951216825.1). Taxonomy (NCBI): domain Eukaryota; kingdom Metazoa; phylum Chordata; class Actinopteri; order Myctophiformes; family Myctophidae; genus Electrona; species Electrona antarctica. The sequence continues at coordinate 23,831,159 of NC_136799.1, read as the reverse complement.
TCGTCTTTTTTTCAAATCCTCAAAAATGATGAAAAACGGCATGCTATAGTATGCCGTCTGAGATGGGCTACAGCCCATGGTCAAAATGATGAAAAACAAGAATTTGAGAAAAAGACGAAAATCACTCCGAGACCATGGGCTATAGTCCATTGTCTCGAGTGATTTCCGTCTTTTTTTCAAATCCTCAAAAATTATGAAAAACGGCATGCTATAGTATGCCGTCTGAGATTTGCTACAGCCCATGGTCAAAAATGATGAAAAACAAGGATTTGAGAAAAAGACGAAAATTACTCCGAGACCATGGGCTATAGTCCATTGTCTCGAGTGATTTCCGTCTTTTTTCCAAATCCCCAAAAATCATGAAAAACGGCATGCTATAGTATGCCGTCTGAGATGGGCTACATCCCATGGTCAAAAATGATGTAAATGAGGATTTGAGAAAAAGACGAAAATCACTCCCAGACCATGGGCTATAGTCCATTGTCTCGAGTGATTTTCGTCTTTTTTTCAAATCCTCAAAAATGATGAAAAACGGCATGCTATAGTATGCCGTCTGAGATGGGCTACAGCCCATGGTCAAAATGATGAAAAACAAGAATTTGAGAAAAAGACGAAAATCACTCCGAGACCATGGGCTATAGTCCATTGTCTCGAGTGATTTCCGTCTTTTTTTCAAATCCTCAAAAATGATGAAAAACGGCATGCTATAGTATGCCGTCTGAGATTTGCTACAGCCCATGGTCAAAAATGATGAAAAACAAGGATTTGAGAAAAAGACGAAAATTACTCCGAGACCATGGGCTATAGTCCATTGTCTCGAGTGATTTCCGTCTTTTTTTCAAATCCTCAAAAATGATGAAAAATGGCATGCTATAGTATGAGATGGGCTACAGCCCATGGTCAAAAATGAAAAACGAGGATTTGAGAAAAGGACGAAAATCACTCCGAGACCATGGGCTATAGTCCATTGTCTCGAGTGATTTTCGTCTTTTTTTCAAATCCTCAAAAATGATGAAAAACGGCATGCTATAGTATGCCGTCTGAGATGGGCTACAGCCCATGTTCAAAAATGATGAAAAACAAGGATTTGAAAAAAGGACGAAAATCACTCCGAGACCATGGGCTATAGTCCATTGTCTCGAGTGATTTTCGTCTTTTTTTCAAATCCTCAAAAATGATGAAAAACGGCATGCTATAGTATGCCGTCTGAGATGGGCTACATCCCATGGTCAAAAATGATGTAAATGAGGATTTGAGAAAAAGACGAAAATCATTCCGAGACCATGCGCTATAGTCCATTGTCTCGAGTGATTTTCGTCCTTTTTTTCAAATCCTCAAAAATGATGAAAAACAGCATGCTATAGTATGCCGTCTGAGATGGGCTACAGCCCATAGTCAAAAATGAAAAACGAGGATTTGAAAAAAAGACGAAAATCACTCCGAGACCATGGGCTATAGTCCATTGTCTCGAGTGATTTTCGTCTTTTTTTCAAATCCTCAAAAATGATGAAAAACAGCATGCTATAGTATGCCGTCTGAGATGGGCTACATCCCATGGTCAAAAATGATGTAAATGAGGATTTGAGAAAAAGACTAATCACTCCCAGACCATGGGCTATAGTCCATTGTCTCGAGTGATTTTCGTCTTTTTTCCAAATCCTCAAAAATCATGAAAAACGGCATGCTATAGTATGCCGTCTGAGATGGGCTACATCCCATGGTCAAAAATGATGTAAATGAGGATTTGAGAAAAAGACGAAAATCACTCCCAGACCATGGGCTATAGTCCATTGTCTCGAGTGATTTCCGTCTTTTTTTCAAATCCTCAAAAATGATGAAAAACGGCATGCTATAGTATGCCGTCTGAGATGGGCTACAGCCCATGGTCAAAATGATGAAAAACAAGGATTTGAGAAAAAGACGAAAATCACTCCGAGACCATGGGCTATAGTCCATTGTCTCGAGTGATTCCGTCTTTTTTTCAAATCCTCAAAAATGATGAAAAACGGCATGCTATAGTATGCCGTCTGAGATTTGCTACAGCCCATGGTCAAAAATGATGAAAAACAAGGATTTGAGAAAAAGACGAAAATCACTCCGAGACCATGGGCTATAGTCCATTGTCTCGAGTGATTGCCGTCTTTTTTTCAAATCCTCAAAAATGATGAAAAACGGCATGCTATAGTATGCCGTCTGAGATGGGCTACAGCCCATGGTCAAAAATGATGAAAAACAAGGATTTGAGAAAAAGACGAAAATCACTCTGAGACCATGGGCTATAGTCCATTGTCTCGAGTGATTTTCGTCTTTTTTCCAAATCCCCAAAAATCATGAAAAACGGCATGCTATAGTATGCCGTCTGAGATGGGCTACAGCCCATGGTCAAAAATGAAAAACGAGGATTTGAAAAAAAGACGAAAATCACTCCGAGACCATGGGCTATAGTCCATTGTCTCGAGTGATTTTCGTCTTTTTTTCAAATCCTCAAAAATGATGAAAAACGGCATGCTATAGTATGCCGTCTGAGATGGGCTACAGCCCATGTTAAAAAATGATGAAAAACAAGGATTTGAGAAAAAGACGAAAATCACTCCGAGACCATGGGCTATAGTCCATTGTCTCGAGTGATTTCCGTCTTTTTTTCAAATCCTCAAAAATGATGAAAAACGGCATGCTATAGTATGAGATGGGTTTACAGCCCATGGTCAAAAATGAAAAACGAGGATTTGAAAAAAGGACGAAAATCACTCCGAGACCATGGGCTATAGTCCATTGTCTCGAGTGATTTTCGTCTTTTTTTCAAATCCTCAAAAATGATGAAAAACGGCATCCTATAGTATGCCGTCTGAGATGGGCTACAGCCCATGTTCAAAAATGATGAAAAACAAGGATTTGAGAAAAAGACGAAAATCACTCCGAGACCATGGGCTATAGTCCATTGTCTCGAGTGATTTTCGTCTTTTTTCCAAATCCTCAAAAATCATGAAAAACGGCATGCTATAGTATGCCGTCTGAGATGGGCTACATCCCATGGTCAAAAATAATGTAAATGAGGATTTGAGAAAAAGACGAAAATCATTCCGAGACCATGCGCTATAGTCCATTGTCTCGAGTGATTTCCGTCTTTTTTTCAAATCCTCAAAAATGATGAAAAACGGCATGCTATAGTATGCCGTCTGAGATGGGCTACAGCCAATGGTCAAAAATGATGAAAAACAAGGATTTGAGAAAAAGACGAAAATCACTCCGAGACCATGGGCTATAGTCCATTGTCTCGAGTGATTTTCGTCTTTTTTTCAAATCCTCAAAAATGATGAAAAACGGCATCCTATAGTATGCCGTCTGAGATGGGCTACAGCCCATGGTCAAAAATGATGAAAAACAAGGATTTGAGAAAAATACGAAAATCACTCCGAGACGATGGGCTATAGTCCATTGTCTCGAGTGATTTCCGTCTTTTTTTCAAATCCTCAAAAATGATGAAAAACGGCATGCTATAGTATGCCGTCTAAGATGGGCTACAGCCCATGGTCAAAAATGATGAAAAACAAGGATTTGAGAAAAGACGAAAATCACTCCGAGACCATGATTTCCGTCTTTTTTTCAAATCCTCAAAAATGATGAAAAACGGCATGCTATAGTATGCCGTCTGAGATGGGCTACAGCCCATGGTCAAAAATGATGAAAAACAAGGATTTGAGAAAAAGACGAAAATCACTCCGAGACCATGGGCTATAGTCCATTGTCTCGAGTGATTGCCGTCTTTTTTTCAAATCCTCAAAAATGATGAAAAACGGCATGCTATAGTATGCCGTCTGAGATGGGCTACAGCCCATGGTCAAAAATGATGAAAAACAAGGATTTGAGAAAAATACGAAAATCACTCCTAGACCATGGGCTATAGTCCATTATCTCGAGTGATTTCCGTCTTTTTTTCAAATCCTCAAAAATGATGAAAAACGGCATGCTATAGTATGCCGTCTAAGATGGGCTACAGCCCATGGTCAAAAATGATGAAAAACAAGGATTTGAGAAAAGACGAAAATTACTCCGAGACCATGGGCTATAGTCCATTGTCTCGAGTGATTTCCGTCTTTTTTTCAAATCCTCAAAAATGATGAAAAATGGCATGCTATAGTATGAGATGGGCTACAGCCCATGGTCAAAAATGAAAAACGAGGATTTGAGAAAAGGACGAAAATCACTCCGAGACCATGGGCTATAGTCCATTGTCTCGAGTGATTTTCGTCTTTTTTTCAAATCCTCAAAAATGATGAAAAACGGCATGCTATAGTATGCCGTCTGAGATGGGCTACAGCCCATGTTAAAAAATGATGAAAAACAAGGATTTGAGAAAAAGACGAAAATCACTCCGAGACCATGGGCTATAGTCCATTGTCTCGAGTGATTTCCGTCTTTTTTTCAAATCCTCAAAAATGATGAAAAACGGCATGCTATAGTATGAGATGGGTTTACAGCCCATGGTCAAAAATGAAAAACGAGGATTTGAAAAAAGGACGAAAATAGCTCCGAGACCATGGGCTATAGTCCATTGTCTCGAGTGATTTTCGTCTTTTTTTCAAATCCTCAAAAATGATGAAAAACGGCATGCTATAGTATGCCGTCTGAGATGGGCTACAGCCCATGGTCAAAATGATGAAAAACAAGGATTTGAGAAAAAGACGAAAATCACTCCGAGACCATGGGCTATAGTCCATTGTCTCGAGCTATTTCCGTCTTTTTTTCAAATCCTCAAAAATGATGAAAAACGGCATGCTATAGTATGCCGTCTGAGATTTGCTACAGCCCATGGTCAAAAATGAAAAACGAGGATTTGAAAAAAAGACAAATCACTCCGAGACCATTGGCTATAGTCCCCCACTCAAGTCTTTACTTTCAAGACCAATTTCAGGAGAACTAAACAAACAAAAGCAGTGTGAATTGTCTGGACCCAGTGGCTCAGTGTGTTAGGACGCTGCCACATGATCGTGAGATGGTGAGTTCAAACCCCACTCAAGTCTTTACTTTCAAGACCGATTTCAGAAGAAGAAAACCAACGAAAAAGCAGTGTCAATTGTCTGGAACCAGTGGCTCAGTGTGTTAGGACGCTGCCACATGATCGGGAGATGGTGAGTTCAAACCCCACTCAAGTCTTTACTTTCAAGACTGATTTCAGAAGAAGAAAACCAACAAAAAAGCAGTGTGAATTGTCTGGACCCAGTGGCTCAGTGTGTTAGGACGCTGCCACATGATCGGGAGATGGTGAGTTCAAACCCCACTCAAGTTCAAACCAAAAAATAAACGACCAGGGTGCAATCCCACCCCGGTCTTGATGAAGAAAAACGGCATGCTATAGTATGCCGTCTCAGATGGGTTACAGCCCATGGTCAAAAATGATGAAAAACAAGGATTTGAGAAAAGACGAAAATCACTCAGAGACGATGGGCTATAGTCCATTGTCTCGAGTGATTTCCGTCTTTTTTTCAAATCCTCAAAAATGATGAAAAACGGCATGCTATAGTATGCCGTCTGAGATTTGCTACAGCCCATGGTCAAAAATGATGAAAAACAAGGATTTGAGAAAAAGACGAAAATTACTCCGAGACCATGGGCTATAGTTCATTGTCTCGAGTGATTTCCGTCTTTTTTTCAAATCCTCAAAAATGATGAAAAACGGCATGCTATAGTATGAGATGGGCTACAGCCCATGGTCAAAAATGAAAAACGAGGATTTGAAAAAAGGACGAAAATCACTCCGAGACCATGGGCTATAGTCCATTGTCTCGAGTGATTTTCGTCTTTTTTTCAAATCCTCAAAAATGATGAAAAACGGCATCCTATAGTATGCCGTCTGAGATGGGCTACAGCCCATGTTCAAAAATGATGAAAAACAAGGATTTGAGAAAAAGACGAAAATCACTCCGAGACCATGGGCTATAGTCCATTGTCTCGAGTGATTTTCGTCTTTTTTCCAAATCCTCAAAAATCATGAAAAACGGCATGCTATAGTATGCCGTCTGAGATGGGCTACATCCCATGGTCAAAAATGATGTAAATGAGGATTTGAGAAAAAGACGAAAATCACTCCGAGACCATGATTTCCGTCTTTTTTTCAAATCCTCAAAAATGATGAAAAACGGCATGCTATAGTATGCTGTCTGAGATGGGCTACAGCCCATGGTCAAAAATGATGAAAAACAAGGATTTGAGAAAAAGACGAAAATCACTCCGAGACCATGGGCTATAGTCCATTGTCTCGAGTGATTGCCGTCTTTTTTTCAAATCCTCAAAAATGATGAAAAACGGCATGCTATAGTATGCCGTCTGAGATGGGCTACAGCCCATGGTCAAAAATGATGAAAAACAAGGATTTAAGAAAAGACGAAAATCACTCCGAGACGATGGGCTATAGTCCATTGTCTTGAGTGATTTCCGTCTTTTTTTCAAATCCTCAAAAATGATGAAAAACGGCATGCTATAGTATGCCGTCTGAGATGGTCTCGGAGGGCATGCTATAGTATGTAGTTTTTCACGATTTCAGAGGATTTGGAAAAAATGTGAAAATCACAGAAAGCGAAAGGCTATAGTCCATGGTCTCGGAGGGCATGCTATAGTATGTCGTTTTTCACGATTTCAGAGGATTTGAAAAAAAGGTGAAAATCACGGAAGCGAAAGGCTATAGTCCATGGTCTCGGAGGGTTTTTCACGATTTCGGAGGATTTGAAAAGATTGTGAAAATCACGTAAAAGCGAAAGGCTACAGTCCATGGTCTCGGAGTGAACAGAAATCATAAGTAATAAATAGACTTGGTAGCCTAAGTGTAGGGAGTACAAACAGAGAACATGGGGGTTATCATCTATGAAAAGGCAACACAATGAGCAGAAACTTAAAATAAACCATGTAAATACAACAAATTGAGCCGAGCACTGCAGGGACTTGAACCCCGTTCTGGTAAACCAGGAGTACCACACCAGTGCCTTTGTTTTGTTGTAATTTACAGGTCCATTAAATGATGATACATGATAAATGATGATAAATGATGATGAATGATGATAAATGATGATGAATAATGATAAATGATGATAAATGATAAAAAATTATAAATGATAAAGTGATTTCCGTCTTTTTTTCAAATCCTCAAAAATGATGAAAAACGGCATGCTATAGTATGCCGTCTGAGATGGGCTACAACATGGTCAAAAATGATGAAAAACAAGGATTTGAGAAAAAGACGAAAATCACTCCGAGACCATGGGCTATAGTCCATTGTCTCGAGTGATTTCCGTCTTTTTTTCAAATCCTCAAAAATGATGAAAAACGGCATGCTATAGTATGCCGTCTGTGATGGGCTACAGCCCATGGTCAAAAATGATGAAAAACAAGGATTTGAGAAAAGACGAAAATCACTCCGAGACGATGGGCTAAAGTCCATTGTCTCGAGTGATTTCCGTCTTTTTTTCAAATCCTCAAAAATGATGAAAAACGGCATGCTATAGTATGCCGTCTGAGATGGGCTACAGCCCATGGTCAAAAATGATGAAAAACAAGGATTTGAGAAAAAGACGAAAATCACTCCGAGACCATGGGCTATAGTCCATTGTCTCGAGTGATTGCCGTCTTTTTTTCAAATCCTCAAAAATGATGAAAAACGGCATGCTATAGTATGCCGTCTGAGATGGGCTACAGCCCATGGTCAAAAATGATGAAAAACAAGGATTTGAGAAAAAGACGAAAATCACTCCGAGACCATGGGCTATAGTCCATTGTCTCGAGTGATTTTCGTCTTTTTTCCAAATCCTCAAAAATCATGAAAAACGGCATGCTATAGTATGCCGTCTGAGATGGGCTACATCCCATGGTCAAAAATGATGTAAATGAGGATTTGAGAAAAAGACAAAAATCATTCCGAGACCATGCGCTATAGTCCATTGTCTCGAGTGATTTCCGTCTTTTTTTCAAATCCTCAAAAATGATGAAAAACGGCATGCTATAGTATGCCGTCTGAGATGGGCTACAGCCCATGGTCAAAAATGATGAAAAACAAGGATTTGAGAAAAAGACGAAAATCACTCCGAGACCATGGGCTATAGTCCATTGTCTCGAGTGATTTCCGTCTTTTTTTCAAATCCTCAAAAATGATGAAAAACGGCATGCTATAGTATGCCGTCTGAGATGGGCTACAGCCCATGGTCAAAAATGATGAAAAACAAGGATTTGAGAAAAAGACGAAAATCACTCCGAGACCATGGGCTATAGTCCATTGTCTCGAGTGATTGCCGTCTTTTTTTCAAATCCTCAAAAATGATGAAAAACGGCATGCTATAGTATGCCGTCTGAGATGGGCTACAGCCCATGGTCAAAAATTATGAAAAACAAGGATTTGAGAAAAAGACGAAAATCACTCCGAGACCATGGGCTATAGTCCATTGTCTCGAGTGATTTTCGTCTTTTTTCCAAATCCTCAAAAATCATGAAAAACGGCATGCTATAGTATGCCGTCTGAGATGGGCTACATCCCATGGTCAAAATGATGTAAATGAGGATTTGAGAAAAAGACGAAAATCATTCCGAGACCATGCGCTATAGTCCATTGTCTCGAGTGATTTTCATCTTTTTTTCAAATCCTCAAAAATGATGAAAAACAGCATGCTATAGTATGCCGTCTGAGATGGGCTACAGCCCATGGTCAAAAATGAAAAACGAGGATTTAAAAAAAGACGAAAATCACTCTGAGACCATGGGCTATAGTACATTGTCTCGAGTGATTTTCGTCTTTTTTTCAAATCCTCAAAAATGATGAAAAACGGCATGCTATAGTATGCCGTCTGAGATGGGCTACAGCCCATGGTCAAAATAATGAAAAAGAAGGATTTGAGAAAAAGACGAAAATCACTCCGAGACCATGGGCTATAGTCCATTGTCTCGAGCTATTTCCGTCTTTTTTTCAAATTCTCAAAAATGATGAAAAACGGCATGCTATAGTATGCCGTCTGAGATTTGCTACAGCCCATGGTCAAAAATGAAAAACGAGGATTTGAAAAAAAGACAAAAATCACTCCGAGACCATGGGCTATAGTCCCCCACTCAAGTCTTTACTTTCAAGACCAATTTCAGGAGAACTAAACAAACAAAAGCAGTGTGAATTGTCTGGACCCAGTGGCTCAGTGTGTTAGGACGCTGCCACATGATCGCGAGATGGTTAGTTCAAACCCCACTCAAGTCTTTACTTTCAAGACCGATTTCAGAAGAAGAAAACCAACGAAAAAGCAGTGTTAATTGTCTGGAACCAGTGGCTCAGTGTGTTAGGATGCTGCCACATGATCGGGAGATGGTGAGTTCAAACCCCACTCAAGTCTTTACTTTCAAGACTGATTTCAGAAGAAGAAAACCAACAAAAAAGCAGTGTGAATTGTCTGGACCCAGTGGCTCAGTGTGTTAGGACGCTGCCACATGATCGGGAGATGGTGAGTTCAAACCCCACTCAAGTTCAAACCAAAAAATAAAGGTCCAGGTTGCAATCCCACCCCAGTCTTGATGAAGAAAAACGGAATGCTATAGTATGCCGTCTGAGATGGGCTACAGCCCATGGTCAAAAATGATGAAAAACAAGGATTTGAGAAAAGACGAAAATCACTCCGAGACGATGGGCTATAGTCCATTGTCTCGAGTGATTTCCGTCTTTTTTTCAAATCCTCAAAAATGATGAAAAACGGCATGCTATAGTATGCCGTCTGAGATGGGCTACAGCCCATGGTCAAAAATGATGAAAAACAAGGATTTGAGAAAAGACGAAAATCACTCCGAGACGATGGGCTATAGTCCATTGTCTCGAGTGATTTCCGTCTTTTTTTCAAATCCTCAAAAATGATGAAAAACGGCATGCTATAGTATGCCGTCTGAGATGGGCTACAGCCCATGGTGAAAAATGAAAAACGAGGATTTGAAAAAAAGACGAAAATCACTCCGAGACCATGGGCTATAATCCATTGTCTCGATTGATTTTCATCTTTTTTTCAAATCCTCAAAAATGATGAAAAACGGCATGCTATAGTATGCCGTCTGAGATGGGCTACAGCCCATGGTCAAAAATTATGAAAAACAAGGATTTGAGAAAAGACGAAAATCACTCCGAGACCATGATTTCCGTCTTTTTTTCAAATCCTCAAAAATGATGAAAAACGGCATGCTATAGTATGCCGTCTGAGATGGGCTACAGCCCATGGTCAAAAATGAAAAACGAGGATTTTAAAAAAAGACAAAAATAACTCCGAGACCATGTGCTATAGTCCATTGTCTCGAGTGATTTTTTTATTTTTTTCAAATCCTCAAAAATGATGAAAAACGGGATGCTATAGTATGCCGTCTGAGATGGGCTACAGCCCATGGTCAAAAATGATGAAAAACAAGGATTTGAGAAAAAGACCAAAATCACTCCGAGACCATGGGCTATAGTCCATTGTCTCGAGTGATTTCCGTCTTTTTTTCAAATCCTCAAAAATGATGAAAAACGGCATGCTATAGTATGCCGTCTGAGATGGGCTACAGCCCATGGTCAAAAATGATGAAAAACAAGGATTTGAGAAAAAGACGAAAATCAATCCGAGACCATGGGCTATAGTCCATTGGCTCGAGTGATTGCCGTCTTTTTTTCAAATCCTCAAAAATTATGAAAAACGGCATGCTATAGTATGCCGTCTGAGATGGGCTACAGCCCATGGTCAAAATTATGAAAAACAAGGATTTGAGAAAAAGACGAAAATCACTCCGAGACCATGGGCTATAGTCCATTGTCTCGAGTGATTTCCGTCTTTTTTTCAAATCCTCAAAAATGATGAAAAACGGCATGCTATAGTATGCCGTCTGAGATGGGCTACAGCCAATGGTCAAAAATGATGAAAAACAAGGATTTGAGAAAAAGACGAAAATCACTCCGAGACCATGGGCTATAGTCCATTGTCTCGAGTGATTTTCGTCTTTTTTTCAAATCCTCAAAAATGATGAAAAACGGCATCCTATAGTATGCCGTCTGAGATGGGCTACAGCCCATGGTCAAAAATGATGAAAAACAAGGATTTGAGAAAAATACGAAAATCACTCCGAGACGATGGGCTATAGTCCATTGTCTCGAGTGATTTCCGTCTTTTTTTCAAATCCTCAAAAATGATGAAAAACGGCATGCTATAGTATGCCGTCTAAGATGGGCTACAGCCCATGGTCAAAAATGATGAAAAACAAGGATTTGAGAAAAGACGAAAATCACTCCGAGACCATGATTTCCGTCTTTTTTTCAAATCCTCAAAAATGATGAAAAACGGCATGCTATAGTATGCCGTCTGAGATGGGCTACAGCCCATGGTCAAAATTATGAAAAACAAGGATTTGAGAAAAAGACGAAAATCACTCCGAGACCATGGGCTATAGTCCATTGTCTCGAGTGATTTCCGTCTTTTTTTCAAATCCTCAAAAATGATGAAAAACGGCATGCTATAGTATGCCGTCTGAGATTTGCTACAGCCCATGGTCAAAAATGATGAAAAACAAGGATTTGAGAAAAAGACGAAAATTACTCCGAGACCATGGGCTATAGTCCATTGTCTCGAGTGATTGCCGTCTTTTTTTCAAATCCTCAAAAATGATGAAAAACGGCATGCTATAGTATGCCGTCTGAGATGGGCTACAGCCCATGGTCAAAAATTATGAAAAACAAGGATTTGAGAAAAAGACGAAAATCACTCCGAGACCATGGGCTATAGTCCATTGTCTCGAGTGATTTTCGTCTTTTTTCCAAATCCTCAAAAATCATGAAAAACGGCATGCTATAGTATGCCGTCTGAGATGGGCTACATCCCATGGTCAAAATGATGTAAATGAGGATTTGAGAAAAAGACGAAAATCATTCCGAGACCATGCGCTATAGTCCATTGTCTCGAGTGATTTTCATCTTTTTTTCAAATCCTCAAAAATGATGAAAAACAGCATGCTATAGTATGCCGTCTGAGATGGGCTACAGCCCATGGTCAAAAATGAAAAACGAGGATTTAAAAAAAGACGAAAATCACTCTGAGACCATGGGCTATAGTACATTGTCTCGAGTGATTTTCGTCTTTTTTTCAAATCCTCAAAAATGATGAAAAACGGCATGCTATAGTATGCCGTCTGAGATGGGCTACAGCCCATGGTCAAAATAATGAAAAAGAAGGATTTGAGAAAAAGACGAAAATCACTCCGAGACCATGGGCTATAGTCCATTGTCTCGAGCTATTTCCGTCTTTTTTTCAAATTCTCAAAAATGATGAAAAACGGCATGCTATAGTATGCCGTCTGAGATTTGCTACAGCCCATGGTCAAAAATGAAAAACGAGGATTTGAAAAAAAGACAAAAATCACTCCGAGACCATGGGCTATAGTCCCCCACTCAAGTCTTTACTTTCAAGACCAATTTCAGGAGAACTAAACAAACAAAAGCAGTGTGAATTGTCTGGACCCAGTGGCTCAGTGTGTTAGGACGCTGCCACATGATCGCGAGATGGTTAGTTCAAACCCCACTCAAGTCTTTACTTTCAAGACCGATTTCAGAAGAAGAAAACCAACGAAAAAGCAGTGTTAATTGTCTGGAACCAGTGGCTCAGTGTGTTAGGATGCTGCCACATGATCGGGAGATGGTGAGTTCAAACCCCACTCAAGTCTTTACTTTCAAGACTGATTTCAGAAGAAGAAAACCAACAAAAAAGCAGTGTGAATTGTCTGGACCCAGTGGCTCAGTGTGTTAGGACGCTGCCACATGATCGGGAGATGGTGAGTTCAAACCCCACTCAAGTTCAAACCAAAAAATAAAGGTCCAGGTTGCAATCCCACCCCAGTCTTGATGAAGAAAAACGGAATGCTATAGTATGCCGTCTGAGATGGGCTACAGCCCATGGTCAAAAATGATGAAAAACAAGGATTTGAGAAAAGACGAAAATCACTCCGAGACGATGGGCTATAGTCCATTGTCTCGAGTGATTTCCGTCTTTTTTTCAAATCCTCAAAAATGATGAAAAACGGCATGCTATAGTATGCCGTCTGAGATGGGCTACAGCCCATGGTCAAAAATGATGAAAAACAAGGATTTGAGAAAAGACGAAAATCACTCCGAGACGATGGGCTATAGTCCATTGTCTCGAGTGATTTCCGTCTTTTTTTCAAATCCTCAAAAATGATGAAAAACGGCATGCTATAGTATGCCGTCTGAGATGGGCTACAGCCCATGGTGAAAAATGAAAAACGAGGATTTGAAAAAAAGACGAAAATCACTCCGAGACCATGGGCTATAATCCATTGTCTCGATTGATTTTCATCTTTTTTTCAAATCCTCAAAAATGATGAAAAACGGCATGCTATAGTATGCCGTCTGAGATGGGCTACAGCCCATGGTCAAAAATTATGAAAAACAAGGATTTGAGAAAAGACGAAAATCACTCCGAGACCATGATTTCCGTCTTTTTTTCAAATCCTCAAAAATGATGAAAAACGGCATGCTATAGTATGCCGTCTGAGATGGGCTACAGCCCATGGTCAAAAATGAAAAACGAGGATTTTAAAAAAAGACAAAAATAACTCCGAGACCATGTGCTATAGTCCATTGTCTCGAGTGATTTTTTTATTTTTTTCAAATCCTCAAAAATGATGAAAAACGGGATGCTATAGTATGCCGTCTGAGATGGGCTACAGCCCATGGTCAAAAATGATGAAAAACAAGGATTTGAGAAAAAGACCAAAATCACTCCGAGACCATGGGCTATAGTCCATTGTCTCGAGTGATTTCCGTCTTTTTTTCAAATCCTCAAAAATGATGAAAAACGGCATGCTATAGTATGCCGTCTGAGATGGGCTACAGCCCATGGTCAAAAATGATGAAAAACAAGGATTTGAGAAAAAGACGAAAATCAATCCGAGACCATGGGCTATAGTCCATTGGCTCGAGTGATTGCCGTCTTTTTTTCAAATCCTCAAAAATTATGAAAAACGGCATGCTATAGTATGCCGTCTGAGATGGGCTACAGCCCATGGTCAAAATTATGAAAAACAAGGATTTGAGAAAAAGACGAAAATCACTCCGAGACCATGGGCTATAGTCCATTGTCTCGAGTGATTTCCGTCTTTTTTTCAAATCCTCAAAAATGATGAAAAACGGCATGCTATAGTATGCCGTCTGAGATGGGCTACAGCCAATGGTCAAAAATGATGAAAAACAAGGATTTGAGAAAAAGACGAAAATCACTCCGAGACCATGGGCTATAGTCCATTGTCTCGAGTGATTTTCGTCTTTTTTTCAAATCCTCAAAAATGATGAAAAACGGCATCCTATAGTATGCCGTCTGAGATGGGCTACAGCCCATGGTCAAAAATGATGAAAAACAAGGATTTGAGAAAAATACGAAAATCACTCCGAGACGATGGGCTATAGTCCATTGTCTCGAGTGATTTCCGTCTTTTTTTCAAATCCTCAAAAATGATGAAAAACGGCATGCTATAGTATGCCGTCTAAGATGGGCTACAGCCCATGGTCAAAAATGATGAAAAACAAGGATTTGAGAAAAGACGAAAATCACTCCGAGACCATGATTTCCGTCTTTTTTTCAAATCCTCAAAAATGATGAAAAACGGCATGCTATAGTATGCCGTCTGAGATGGGCTACAGCCCATGGTCAAAATTATGAAAAACAAGGATTTGAGAAAAAGACGAAAATCACTCCGAGACCATGGGCTATAGTCCATTGTCTCGAGTGATTTCCGTCTTTTTTTCAAATCCTCAAAAATGATGAAAAACGGCATGCTATAGTATGCCGTCTGAGATTTGCTACAGCCCATGGTCAAAAATGATGAAAAACAAGGATTTGAGAAAAAGACGAAAATTACTCCGAGACCATGGGCTATAGTCCATTGTCTCGAGTGATTTACGTCTTTTTTTCAAATCCTCAAAAATGATGAAAAACGGCATGCTATATTATGAGATGGGCTACAGCCCATGGTCAAAAATGATGAAAAACAAGTATTTGAGAAAAAGACGAAAATCACTCCGAGACCATGGGCTATAGTCCATTGTCTCGAGTGATTTTCGTCTTTTTTTCAAATCCTCAAAAATGATGAAAAACGGCATGCTATAGTATGCCGTCTGAGATGGGCTACATCCCATGGTCAAAAATGATGTAAATGAGGATTTGAGAAAAAGACGAAAATCACTCCCAGACCATGGGCTATAGTCCATTGTCTCGAGTGATTTCCGTCTTTTTTTCAAATCCTCAAAAATGATGAAAAACGGCATGCTATAGTATGCCGTCTGAGATGGGCTACAGCCCATGGTCAAAATGATGAAAAACAAGGATTTGAGAAAAAGACGAAAATCACTCCGAGACCATGGGCTATAGTCCATTGTCTCGAGTGATTTCCGTCTTTTTTTCAAATCCTCAAAAATGATGAAAAACGGCATGCTATAGTATGCCGTCTGAGATTTGCTACAGCCCATGGTCAAAAATGATGAAAAACAAGGATTTGAGAAAAAGACGAAAATCACTCCGAGACCATGGGCTATAGTCCATTGTCTCGAGTGATTGCCGTCTTTTTTTCAAATCCTCAAAAATGATGAAAAACGGCATGCTATAGTATGCCGTCTGAGATGGGCTACAGCCCATGGTCAAAAATGATGAAAAACAAGGATTTGAGAAAAAGACGAAAATCACTCTGAGACCATGGGCTATAGTCCATTGTCTCGAGTGATTTTCGTCTTTTTTCCAAATCCCCAAAAATCATGAAAAACGGCATGCTATAGTATGCCGTCTGAGATGGGCTACAGCCCATGGTCAAAAATGAAAAACGAGGATTTAAAAAAAAGACGAAAATCACTCCGAGACCATGGGCTATAGTCCATTGTCTCGAGTGATTTTCGTCTTTTTTTCAAATCCTCAAAAATGATGAAAAACGGCATGCTATAGTATGCCGTCTGAGATGGGCTACAGCCCATGTTAAAAAATGATGAAAAACAAGGATTTGAGAAAAAGACGAAAATCACTCCGAGACCATGGGCTATAGTCCATTGTCTCGAGTGATTTCCGTCTTTTTTTCAAATCCTCAAAAATGATGAAAAACGGCATGCTATAGTATGAGATGGGTTTACAGCCCATGGTCAAAAATGAAAAACGAGGATTTGAAAAAAGGACGAAAATCACTCCGAGACCATGGGCTATAGTCCATTGTCTCGAGTGATTTTCGTCTTTTTTCCAAATCCTCAAAAATCATGAAAAACGGCATGCTATAGTATGCCGTCTGAGATGGGCTACATCCCATGGTCAAAAATGATGTAAATGAGGATTTGAGAAAAAGACGAAAATCATTCCGAGACCATGCGCTATAGTCCATTGTCTCGAGTGATTTCCGTCTTTTTTTCAAATCCTCAAAAATGATGAAAAACGGCATGCTATAGTATGCCGTCTGAGATGGGCTACAGCCAATGGTCAAAAATGATGAAAAACAAGGATTTGAGAAAAAGACGAAAATCACTCCGAGACCATGGGCTATAGTCCATTGTCTCGAGTGATTTTCGTCTTTTTTTCAAATCCTCAAAAATGATGAAAAACGGCATCCTATAGTATGCCGTCTGAGATGGGCTACAGCCCATGGTCAAAAATGATGAAAAACAAGGATTTGAGAAAATACGAAAATCACTCCGAGACGATGGGCTATAGTCCATTGTCTCGAGTGATTTCCGTCTTTTTTTCAAATCCTCAAAAATGATGAAAAACGGCATGCTATAGTATGCCGTCTAAGATGGGCTACAGCCCATGGTCAAAAATGATGAAAAACAAGGATTTGAGAAAAGACGAAAATCACTCCGAGACCATGATTTCCGTCTTTTTTTCAAATCCTCAAAAATGATGAAAAACGGCATGCTATAGTATGCCGTCTGAGATGGGCTACAGCCCATGGTCAAAAATGATGAAAAACAAGGATTTGAGAAAAAGACGAAAATCACTCCGAGACCATGGGCTATAGTCCATTGTCTCGAGTGATTGCCGTCTTTTTTTCAAATCCTCAAAAATGATGAAAAACGGCATGCTATAGTATGCCGTCTGAGATGGGCTACAGCCCATGGTCAAAAATGATGAAAAACAAGGATTTGAGAAAAAGACGAAAATCACTCCGAGACCATGGGCTATAGTCCATTGTCTCGAGTGATTTCCGTCTTTTTTTCAAATCCTCAAAAATGATGAAAAACGGCATGCTATAGTATGCCGTCTGAGATGGGCTACAGCCCATGGTCAAAAATGATGAAAAACAAGGATTTGAGAAAAATACGAAAATCACTCCTAGACCATGGGCTATAGTCCATTGTCTCGAGTGATTTCCGTCTTTTTTTCAAATCCTCAAAAATGATGAAAAACGGCATGCTATAGTATGCCGTCTAAGATGGGCTACAGCCCATGGTCAAAAATGATGAAAAACAAGGATTTGAGAAAAGACGAAAATTACTCCGAGACCATGGGCTATAGTCCATTGTCTCGAGTGATTTCCGTCTTTTTTTCAAATCCTCAAAAATGATGAAAAATGGCATGCTATAGTATGAGATGGGCTACAGCCCATGGTCAAAAATGAAAAACGAGGATTTGAGAAAAGGACGAAAATCACTCCGAGACCATGGGCTATAGTCCATTGTCTCGAGTGATTTTCGTCTTTTTTTCAAATCCTCAAAAATGATGAAAAACGGCATGCTATAGTATGCCGTCTGAGATGGGCTACAGCCCATGTTCAAAAATGATGAAAAACAAGGATTTGAAAAAAGGACGAAAATCACTCCGAGACCATGGGCTATAGTCCATTGTCTCGAGTGATTTTCGTCTTTTTTTCAAATCCTCAAAAATGATGAAAAACGGCATGCTATAGTATGCCGTCTGAGATGGGCTACATCCCATGGTCAAAAATGATGTAAATGAGGATTTGAGAAAAAGACGAAAATCATTCCGAGACCATGCGCTATAGTCCATTGTCTCGAGTGATTTTCGTCCTTTTTTTCAAATCCTCAAAAATGATGAAAAACAGCATGCTATAGTATGCCGTCTGAGATGGGCTACAGCCCATAGTCAAAAATGAAAAACGAGGATTTGAAAAAAAGACGAAAATCACTCCGAGACCATGGGCTATAGTCCATTGTCTCGAGTGATTTTCGTCTTTTTTCCAAATCCTCAAAAATCATGAAAAACGGCATGCTATAGTATGCCGTCTGAGATGGGCTACATCCCATGGTCAAAAATGATGTAAATGAGGATTTGAGAAAAAGACGAAAATCACTCCCAGACCATGGGCTATAGTCCATTGTCTCGAGTGATTTCCGTCTTTTTTTCAAATCCTCAAAAATGATGAAAAACGGCATGCTATAGTATGCCGTCTGAGATTTGCTACAGCCCATGGTCAAAAATGATGAAAAACAAGGATTTGAGAAAAAGACGAAAATCACTCCGAGACCATGGGCTATAGTCCATTGTCTCGAGTGATTGCCGTCTTTTTTTCAAATCCTCAAAAATGATGAAAAACGGCATGCTATGGTATGCCGTCTGAGATGGGCTACAGCCCATGGTCAAAAATGATGAAAAACAAGGATTTGAGAAAAAGACGAAAATCACTCTGAGACCATGGGCTATAGTCCATTGTCTCGAGTGATTTTCGTCTTTTTTCCAAATCCCCAAAAATCATGAAAAACGGCATGCTATAGTATGCCGTCTGAGATGGGCTACAGCCCATGGTCAAAAATGAAAAACGAGGATTTGAAAAAAATACGAAAATCACTCCGAGACCATGGGCTATAGTCCATTGTCTCGAGTGATTTTCGTCTTTTTTTCAAATCCTCAAAAATGATGAAAAACGGCATGCTATAGTATGCCGTCTGAGATGGGCTACAGCCCATGTTAAAAAATGATGAAAAACAAGGATTTGAGAAAAAGACAAAAATCACTCCGAGACCATGGGCTATAGTCCATTGTCTCGAGTGATTTTCGTCTTTTTTCCAAATCCTCAAAAATCATGAAAAACGGCATGCTATAGTATGCCGTCTGAGATGGGCTACATCCCATGGTCAAAAATGATGTAAATGAGGATTTGAGAAAAAGACGAAAATCACTCCCAGACCATGGGCTATAGTCCATTGTCTCGAGTGATTTTCGTCTTTTTTTCAAATCCTCAAAAATGATGAAAAACGGCATGCTATAGTATGCCGTCTGAGATGGGCTACAGCCCATGGTCAAAATGATGAAAAACAAGGATTTGAGAAAAAGACGAAAATCACTCCGAGACCATGGGCTATAGTCCATTGTCTCGAGTGATTTCCGTCTTTTTTTCAAATCCTCAAAAATGATGAAAAACGGCATGCTATAGTATGCCGTCTGAGATTTGCTACAGCCCATGGTCAAAAATGATGAAAAACAAGGATTTGAGAAAAAGACGAAAATTACTCCGAGACCATGGGCTATAGTCCATTGTCTCGAGTGATTTCCGTCTTTTTTTCAAATCCTCAAAAATGATGAAAAACGACATGCTATAGTATGAGATTGGCTACAGCCCATGGTCAAAAATGAAAAACGAGGATTTGAAAAAAGGACGAAAATAGCTCCGAGACCATGGGCTATAGTCCATTGTCTCGAGTGATTTTCGTCTTTTTTCAAATCCTCAAAAATGATGAAAAACGGCATGCTATAGTATGCCGTCTGAGATGGGCTACAGCCCATGGTCAAAATGATGAAAAACAAGGATTTGAGAAAAAGACGAAAATCACTCCGAGACCATGGGCTATAGTCCATTGTCTCGAGCTATTTCCGTCTTTTTTTCAAATCCTCAAAAATGATGAAAAACGGCATGCTATAGTATGCCGTCTGAGATTTGCTACAGCCCATGGTCAAAAATGAAAAACGAGGATTTGAAAAAAAGACAAAAATCACTCCGAGACCATTGGCTATAGTCCCCCACTCAAGTCTTTACTTTCAAGACCAATTTCAGGAGAACTAAACAAACAAAAGCAGTGTGAATTGTCTGGACCCAGTGGCTCAGTGTGTTAGGACGCTGCCACATGATCGTGAGATGGTGAGTTCAAACCCCACTCAAGTCTTTACTTTCAAGACCGATTTCAGAAGAAGAAAACCAACGAAAAAGCAGTGTCAATTGTCTGGAACCAGTGGCTCAGTGTGTTAGGACGCTGCCACATGATCGGGAGATGGTGAGTTCAAACCCCACTCAAGTCTTTACTTTCAAGACTGATTTCAGAAGAAGAAAACCAACAAAAAAGCAGTGTGAATTGTCTGGACCCAGTGGCTCAGTGTGTTAGGACGCTGCCACATGATCGGGAGATGGTGAGTTCAAACCCCACTCAAGTTCAAACCAAAAAATAAAGGTCCAGGGTGCAATCCCACCCCAGTCTTGATGAAGAAAAACGGCATGCTATAGTATGCCGTCTGAGATGGGCTACAGCCCATGGTCAAAAATGATGAAAAACAAGGATTTGAGAAAAGACGAAAATCACTCAGAGACGATGGGCTATTGTCTCGAGTGATTTCTGTCTTTTTTTCAAATCCTCAAAAATGATGAAAAACGGCATGCTATAGTATGCCGTCTGAGATTTGCTACAGCCCATGGTCAAAAATGATGAAAAACAAGGATTTGAGAAAAAGACGAAAATTACTCCGAGACCATGGGCTATAGTCCATTGTCTCGAGTGATTTCCGTCTTTTTTTCAAATCCTCAAAAATGATGAAAAACGGCATGCTATAGTATGAGATGGGCTACAGCCCATGGTCAAAAATGAAAAACGAGGATTTGAAAAAAGGACGAAAATCACTCCGAGACCATGGGCTATAGTCCATTGTCTCGAGTGATTTTCGTCTTTTTTTCAAATCCTCAAAAATGATGAAAAACGGCATCCTATAGTATGCCGTCTGAGATGGGCTACAGCCCATGTTCAAAAATGATGAAAAACAAGGATTTGAGAAAAAGACGAAAATCACTCCGAGACCATGGGCTATAGTCCATTGTCTCGAGTGATTTTCGTCTTTTTTCCAAATCCTCAAAAATCATGAAAAACGGCATGCTATAGTATGCCGTCTGAGATGGGCTACATCCCATGGTCAAAAATGATGTAAATGAGGATTTGAGAAAAAGACGAAAATCATTCCGAGACCATGGGCTATAGTCCATTGTCTCGAGTGATTTTCGTCTTTTTTCCAAATCCCCAAAAATCATGAAAAACGGCATGCTATAGTATGCCGTCTGAGATGGGCTACATCCCATGGTCAAAAATGATGTAAATGAGGATTTGAGAAAAAGACGAAAATCACTCCCAGACCATGGGCTATAGTCCATTGTCTCGAGTGATTTTCGTCTTTTTTTCAAATCCTCAAAAATGATGAAAAACGGCATGCTATAGTATGCCGTCTGAGATGGGCTACAGCCCATGGTCAAAATGATGAAAAACAAGAATTTGAGAAAAAGACGAAAATCACTCCGAGACCATGGGCTATAGTCCATTGTCTCGAGTGATTTCCGTCTTTTTTTCAAATCCTCAAAAATGATGAAAAACGGCATGCTATAGTATGCCGTCTGAGATTTGCTACAGCCCATGGTCAAAAATGATGAAAAACAAGGATTTGAGAAAAAGACGAAAATTACTCCGAGACCATGGGCTATAGTCCATTGTCTCGAGTGATTTCCGTCTTTTTTTCAAATCCTCAAAAATGATGAAAAATGGCATGCTATAGTATGAGATGGGCTACAGCCCATGGTCAAAAATGAAAAACGAGGATTTGAGAAAAGGACGAAAATCACTCCGAGACCATGGGCTATAGTCCATTGTCTCGAGTGATTTTCGTCTTTTTTTCAAATCCTCAAAAATGATGAAAAACGGCATGCTATAGTATGCCGTCTGAGATGGGCTACAGCCCATGTTCAAAAATGATGAAAAACAAGGATTTGAAAAAAGGACGAAAATCACTCCGAGACCATGGGCTATAGTCCATTGTCTCGAGTGATTTTCGTCTTTTTTTCAAATCCTCAAAAATGATGAAAAACGGCATGCTATAGTATGCCGTCTGAGATGGGCTACATCCCATGGTCAAAAATGATGTAAATGAGGATTTGAGAAAAAGACGAAAATCATTCCGAGACCATGCGCTATAGTCCATTGTCTCGAGTGATTGCCGTCTTTTTTTCAAATCCTCAAAAATGATGAAAAACGGCATGCTATAGTATGCCGTCTGAGATGGGCTACAGCCCATGGTCAAAAATGATGAAAAACAAGGATTTGAGAAAAAGACGAAAATCACTCTGAGACCATGGGCTATAGTCCATTGTCTCGAGTGATTTTCGTCTTTTTTCCAAATCCCCAAAAATCATGAAAAACGGCATGCTATAGTATGCCGTCTGAGATGGGCTACAGCCCATGGTCAAAAATGAAAAACGAGGATTTGAAAAAAAGACGAAAATCACTCCGAGACCATGGGCTATAGTCCATTGTCTCGAGTGATTTTCGTCTTTTTTTCAAATCCTCAAAAATGATGAAAAACGGCATGCTATAGTATGCCGTCTGAGATGGGCTACAGCCCATGTTAAAAAATGATGAAAAACAAGGATTTGAGAAAAAGACGAAAATCACTCCGAGACCATGGGCTATAGTCCATTGTCTCGAGTGATTTCCGTCTTTTTTTCAAATCCTCAAAAATGATGAAAAACGGCATGCTATAGTATGAGATGGGTTTACAGCCCATGGTCAAAAATGAAAAACGAGGATTTGAAAAAAGGACGAAAATCACTCCGAGACCATGGGCTATAGTCCATTGTCTCGAGTGATTTTCGTCTTTTTTTCAAATCCTCAAAAATGATGAAAAACGGCATCCTATAGTATGCCGTCTGAGATGGGCTACAGCCCATGTTCAAAAATGATGAAAAACAAGGATTTGAGAAAAAGACGAAAATCACTCCGAGACCATGGGCTATAGTCCATTGTCTCGAGTGATTTTCGTCTTTTTTCCAAATCCTCAAAAATCATGAAAAACGGCATGCTATAGTATGCCGTCTGAGATGGGCTACATCCCATGGTCAAAAATAATGTAAATGAGGATTTGAGAAAAAGACGAAAATCATTCCGAGACCATGCGCTATAGTCCATTGTCTCGAGTGATTTCCGTCTTTTTTTCAAATCCTCAAAAATGATGAAAAACGGCATGCTATAGTATGCCGTCTGAGATGGGCTACAGCCAATGGTCAAAAATGATGAAAAACAAGGATTTGAGAAAAAGACGAAAATCACTCCGAGACCATGGGCTATAGTCCATTGTCTCGAGTGATTTTCGTCTTTTTTTCAAATCCTCAAAAATGATGAAAAACGGCATCCTATAGTATGCCGTCTGAGATGGGCTACAGCCCATGGTCAAAAATGATGAAAAACAAGGATTTGAGAAAAATACGAAAATCACTCCGAGACGATGGGCTATAGTCCATTGTCTCGAGTGATTTCCGTCTTTTTTTCAAATCCTCAAAAATGATGAAAAACGGCATGCTATAGTATGCCGTCTAAGATGGGCTACAGCCCATGGTCAAAAATGATGAAAAACAAGGATTTGAGAAAAGACGAAAATCACTCCGAGACCATGATTTCCGTCTTTTTTTCAAATCCTCAAAAATGATGAAAAACGGCATGCTATAGTATGCCGTCTGAGATGGGCTACAGCCCATGGTCAAAAATGATGAAAAACAAGGATTTGAGAAAAAGACGAAAATCACTCCGAGACCATGGGCTATAGTCCATTGTCTCGAGTGATTGCCGTCTTTTTTTCAAATCCTCAAAAATGATGAAAAACGGCATGCTATAGTATGCCGTCTGAGATGGGCTACAGCCCATGGTCAAAAATGATGAAAAACAAGGATTTGAGAAAAATACGAAAATCACTCCTAGACCATGGGCTATAGTCCATTATCTCGAGTGATTTCCGTCTTTTTTTCAAATCCTCAAAAATGATGAAAAACGGCATGCTATAGTATGCCGTCTAAGATGGGCTACAGCCCATGGTCAAAAATGATGAAAAACAAGGATTTGAGAAAAGACGAAAATTACTCCGAGACCATGGGCTATAGTCCATTGTCTCGAGTGATTTCCGTCTTTTTTTCAAATCCTCAAAAATGATGAAAAATGGCATGCTATAGTATGAGATGGGCTACAGCCCATGGTCAAAAATGAAAAACGAGGATTTGAGAAAAGGACGAAAATCACTCCGAGACCATGGGCTATAGTCCATTGTCTCGAGTGATTTTCGTCTTTTTTTCAAATCCTCAAAAATGATGAAAAACGGCATGCTATAGTATGCCGTCTGAGATGGGCTACAGCCCATGTTAAAAAATGATGAAAAACAAGGATTTGAGAAAAAGACGAAAATCACTCCGAGACCATGGGCTATAGTCCATTGTCTCGAGTGATTTCCGTCTTTTTTTCAAATCCTCAAAAATGATGAAAAACGGCATGCTATAGTATGAGATGGGTTTACAGCCCATGGTCAAAAATGAAAAACGAGGATTTGAAAAAAGGACGAAAATAGCTCCGAGACCATGGGCTATAGTCCATTGTCTCGAGTGATTTTCGTCTTTTTTTCAAATCCTCAAAAATGATGAAAAACGGCATGCTATAGTATGCCGTCTGAGATGGGCTACAGCCCATGGTCAAAATGATGAAAAACAAGGATTTGAGAAAAAGACGAAAATCACTCCGAGACCATGGGCTATAGTCCATTGTCTCGAGCTATTTCCGTCTTTTTTTCAAATCCTCAAAAATGATGAAAAACGGCATGCTATAGTATGCCGTCTGAGATTTGCTACAGCCCATGGTCAAAAATGAAAAACGAGGATTTGAAAAAAAGACAAATCACTCCGAGACCATTGGCTATAGTCCCCCACTCAAGTCTTTACTTTCAAGACCAATTTCAGGAGAACTAAACAAACAAAAGCAGTGTGAATTGTCTGGACCCAGTGGCTCAGTGTGTTAGGACGCTGCCACATGATCGTGAGATGGTGAGTTCAAACCCCACTCAAGTCTTTACTTTCAAGACCGATTTCAGAAGAAGAAAACCAACGAAAAAGCAGTGTCAATTGTCTGGAACCAGTGGCTCAGTGTGTTAGGACGCTGCCACATGATCGGGAGATGGTGAGTTCAAACCCCACTCAAGTTCAAACCAAAAAATAAACGACCAGGGTGCAATCCCACCCCAGTCTTGATGAAGAAAAACGGCATGCTATAGTATGCCGTCTGAGATGGGTTACAGCCCATGGTCAAAAATGATGAAAAACAAGGATTTGAGAAAAGACGAAAATCACTCAGAGACGATGGGCTATAGTCCATTGTCTCGAGTGATTTCCGTCTTTTTTTCAAATCCTCAAAAATGATGAAAAACGGCATGCTATAGTATGCCGTCTGAGATTTGCTACAGCCCATGGTCAAAAATGATGAAAAACAAGGATTTGAGAAAAAGACGAAAATTACTCCGAGACCATGGGCTATAGTTCATTGTCTCGAGTGATTTCCGTCTTTTTTTCAAATCCTCAAAAATGATGAAAAACGGCATGCTATAGTATGAGATGGGCTACAGCCCATGGTCAAAAATGAAAAACGAGGATTTGAAAAAAGGACGAAAATCACTCCGAGACCATGGGCTATAGTCCATTGTCTCGAGTGATTTTCGTCTTTTTTTCAAATCCTCAAAAATGATGAAAAACGGCATCCTATAGTATGCCGTCTGAGATGGGCTACAGCCCATGTTCAAAAATGATGAAAAACAAGGATTTGAGAAAAAGACGAAAATCACTCCGAGACCATGGGCTATAGTCCATTGTCTCGAGTGATTTTCGTCTTTTTTCCAAATCCTCAAAAATCATGAAAAACGGCATGCTATAGTATGCCGTCTGAGATGGGCTACATCCCATGGTCAAAAATGATGTAAATGAGGATTTGAGAAAAAGACGAAAATCACTCCGAGACCATGATTTCCGTCTTTTTTTCAAATCCTCAAAAATGATGAAAAACGGCATGCTATAGTATGCTGTCTGAGATGGGCTACAGCCCATGGTCAAAAATGATGAAAAACAAGGATTTGAGAAAAAGACGAAAATCACTCCGAGACCATGGGCTATAGTCCATTGTCTCGAGTGATTGCCGTCTTTTTTTCAAATCCTCAAAAATGATGAAAAACGGCATGCTATAGTATGCCGTCTGAGATGGGCTACAGCCCATGGTCAAAAATGATGAAAAACAAGGATTTAAGAAAAGACGAAAATCACTCCGAGACGATGGGCTATAGTCCATTGTCTTGAGTGATTTCCGTCTTTTTTTCAAATCCTCAAAAATGATGAAAAACGGCATGCTATAGTATGCCGTCTGAGATGGTCTCGGAGGGCATGCTATAGTATGTAGTTTTTCACGATTTCAGAGGATTTGGAAAAAATGTGAAAATCACAGAAAGCGAAAGGCTATAGTCCATGGTCTCGGAGGGCATGCTATAGTATGTCGTTTTTCACGATTTCAGAGGATTTGAAAAAAAGGTGAAAATCACGGAAGCGAAAGGCTATAGTCCATGGTCTCGGAGGGTTTTTCACGATTTCGGAGGATTTGAAAAGATTGTGAAAATCACGTAAAAGCGAAAGGCTACAGTCCATGGTCTCGGAGTGAACAGAAATCATAAGTAATAAATAGACTTGGTAGCCTAAGTGTAGGGAGTACAAACAGAGAACATGGGGGTTATCATCTATGAAAAGGCAACACAATGAGCAGAAACTTAAAATAAACCATGTAAATACAACAAATTGAGCCGAGCACTGCAGGGACTTGAACCCCGTTCTGGTAAACCAGGAGTACCACACCAGTGCCTTTGTTTTGTTGTAATTTACAGGTCCATTAAATGATGATACATGATAAATGATGATAAATGATGATGAATGATGATAAATGATGATGAATAATGATAAATGATGATAAATGATAAAAAATTATAAATGATAAAGTGATTTCCGTCTTTTTTTCAAATCCTCAAAAATGATGAAAAACGGCATGCTATAGTATGCCGTCTGAGATGGGCTACAACATGGTCAAAAATGATGAAAAACAAGGATTTGAGAAAAAGACGAAAATCACTCCGAGACCATGGGCTATAGTCCATTGTCTCGAGTGATTTCCGTCTTTTTTTCAAATCCTCAAAAATGATGAAAAACGGCATGCTATAGTATGCCGTCTGTGATGGGCTACAGCCCATGGTCAAAAATGATGAAAAACAAGGATTTGAGAAAAGACGAAAATCACTCCGAGACGATGGGCTAAAGTCCATTGTCTCGAGTGATTTCCGTCTTTTTTTCAAATCCTCAAAAATGATGAAAAACGGCATGCTATAGTATGCCGTCTGAGATGGGCTACAGCCCATGGTCAAAAATGATGAAAAACAAGGATTTGAGAAAAAGACGAAAATTACTCCGAGACCATGGGCTATAGTTCATTGTCTCGAGTGATTTCCGTCTTTTTTTCAAATCCTCAAAAATGATGAAAAACGGCATGCTATAGTATGAGATGGGCTACAGCCCATGGTCAAAAATGAAAAACGAGGATTTGAAAAAAGGACGAAAATCACTCCGAGACCATGGGCTATAGTCCATTGTCTCGAGTGATTTTCGTCTTTTTTTCAAATCCTCAAAAATGATGAAAAACGGCATCCTATAGTATGCCGTCTGAGATGGGCTACAGCCCATGTTCAAAAATGATGAAAAACAAGGATTTGAGAAAAAGACGAAAATCACTCCGAGACCATGGGCTATAGTCCATTGTCTCGAGTGATTTTCGTCTTTTTTCCAAATCCTCAAAAATCATGAAAAACGGCATGCTATAGTATGCCGTCTGAGATGGGCTACATCCCATGGTCAAAAATGATGTAAATGAGGATTTGAGAAAAAGACGAAAATCACTCCGAGACCATGATTTCCGTCTTTTTTTCAAATCCTCAAAAATGATGAAAAACGGCATGCTATAGTATGCTGTCTGAGATGGGCTACAGCCCATGGTCAAAAATGATGAAAAACAAGGATTTGAGAAAAAGACGAAAATCACTCCGAGACCATGGGCTATAGTCCATTGTCTCGAGTGATTGCCGTCTTTTTTTCAAATCCTCAAAAATGATGAAAAACGGCATGCTATAGTATGCCGTCTGAGATGGGCTACAGCCCATGGTCAAAAATGATGAAAAACAAGGATTTAAGAAAAGACGAAAATCACTCCGAGACGATGGGCTATAGTCCATTGTCTTGAGTGATTTCCGTCTTTTTTTCAAATCCTCAAAAATGATGAAAAACGGCATGCTATAGTATGCCGTCTGAGATGGTCTCGGAGGGCATGCTATAGTATGTAGTTTTTCACGATTTCAGAGGATTTGGAAAAAATGTGAAAATCACAGAAAGCGAAAGGCTATAGTCCATGGTCTCGGAGGGCATGCTATAGTATGTCGTTTTTCACGATTTCAGAGGATTTGAAAAAAAGGTGAAAATCACGGAAGCGAAAGGCTATAGTCCATGGTCTCGGAGGGTTTTTCACGATTTCGGAGGATTTGAAAAGATTGTGAAAATCACGTAAAAGCGAAAGGCTACAGTCCATGGTCTCGGAGTGAACAGAAATCATAAGTAATAAATAGACTTGGTAGCCTAAGTGTAGGGAGTACAAACAGAGAACATGGGGGTTATCATCTATGAAAAGGCAACACAATGAGCAGAAACTTAAAATAAACCATGTAAATACAACAAATTGAGCCGAGCACTGCAGGGACTTGAACCCCGTTCTGGTAAACCAGGAGTACCACACCAGTGCCTTTGTTTTGTTGTAATTTACAGGTCCATTAAATGATGATACATGATAAATGATGATAAATGATGATGAATGATGATAAATGATGATGAATAATGATAAATGATGATAAATGATAAAAAATTATAAATGATAAAGTGATTTCCGTCTTTTTTTCAAATCCTCAAAAATGATGAAAAACGGCATGCTATAGTATGCCGTCTGAGATGGGCTACAACATGGTCAAAAATGATGAAAAACAAGGATTTGAGAAAAAGACGAAAATCACTCCGAGACCATGGGCTATAGTCCATTGTCTCGAGTGATTTCCGTCTTTTTTTCAAATCCTCAAAAATGATGAAAAACGGCATGCTATAGTATGCCGTCTGTGATGGGCTACAGCCCATGGTCAAAAATGATGAAAAACAAGGATTTGAGAAAAGACGAAAATCACTCCGAGACGATGGGCTAAAGTCCATTGTCTCGAGTGATTTCCGTCTTTTTTTCAAATCCTCAAAAATGATGAAAAACGGCATGCTATAGTATGCCGTCTGAGATGGGCTACAGCCCATGGTCAAAAATGATGAAAAACAAGGATTTGAGAAAAAGACGAAAATCACTCCGAGACCATGGGCTATAGTCCATTGTCTCGAGTGATTGCCGTCTTTTTTTCAAATCCTCAAAAATGATGAAAAACGGCATGCTATAGTATGCCGTCTGAGATGGGCTACAGCCCATGGTCAAAAATGATGAAAAACAAGGATTTGAGAAAAAGACGAAAATCACTCCGAGACCATGGGCTATAGTCCATTGTCTCGAGTGATTTTCGTCTTTTTTCCAAATCCTCAAAAATCATGAAAAACGGCATGCTATAGTATGCCGTCTGAGATGGGCTACATCCCATGGTCAAAAATGATGTAAATGAGGATTTGAGAAAAAGACAAAAATCATTCCGAGACCATGCGCTATAGTCCATTGTCTCGAGTGATTTCCGTCTTTTTTTCAAATCCTCAAAAATGATGAAAAACGGCATGCTATAGTATGCCGTCTGAGATGGGCTACAGCCCATGGTCAAAAATGATGAAAAACAAGGATTTGAGAAAAAGACGAAAATCACTCCGAGACCATGGGCTATAGTCCATTGTCTCGAGTGATTTCCGTCTTTTTTTCAAATCCTCAAAAATGATGAAAAACGGCATGCTATAGTATGCCGTCTGAGATGGGCTACAGCCCATGGTCAAAAATGATGAAAAACAAGGATTTGAGAAAAAGACGAAAATCACTCCGAGACCATGGGCTATAGTCCATTGTCTCGAGTGATTGCCGTCTTTTTTTCAAATCCTCAAAAATGATGAAAAACGGCATGCTATAGTATGCCGTCTGAGATGGGCTACAGCCCATGGTCAAAAATTATGAAAAACAAGGATTTGAGAAAAAGACGAAAATCACTCCGAGACCATGGGCTATAGTCCATTGTCTCGAGTGATTTTCGTCTTTTTTCCAAATCCTCAAAAATCATGAAAAACGGCATGCTATAGTATGCCGTCTGAGATGGGCTACATCCCATGGTCAAAATGATGTAAATGAGGATTTGAGAAAAAGACGAAAATCATTCCGAGACCATGCGCTATAGTCCATTGTCTCGAGTGATTTTCATCTTTTTTTCAAATCCTCAAAAATGATGAAAAACAGCATGCTATAGTATGCCGTCTGAGATGGGCTACAGCCCATGGTCAAAAATGAAAAACGAGGATTTAAAAAAAGACGAAAATCACTCTGAGACCATGGGCTATAGTCCATTGTCTCGAGTGATTTTCGTCTTTTTTTCAAATCCTCAAAAATGATGAAAAACGGCATGCTATAGTATGCCGTCTGAGATGGGCTACAGCCCATGGTCAAAATAATGAAAAAGAAGGATTTGAGAAAAAGACGAAAATCACTCCGAGACCATGGGCTATAGTCCATTGTCTCGAGCTATTTCCGTCTTTTTTTCAAATTCTCAAAAATGATGAAAAACGGCATGCTATAGTATGCCGTCTGAGATGGGCTACAGCCCATGGTCAAAAATGATGAAAAACAAGGATTTGAGAAAATACGAAAATCACTCCGAGACCATGATTTCCGTCTTTTTTTCAAATCCTCAAAAATGATGAAAAACGGCATGCTATAGTATGCCGTCTGAGATGGGCTACAGCCCATGGTCAAAAATGATGAAAAACAAGGATTTGAGAAAATACGAAAATCACTCCGAGACGATGGGCTATAGTCCATTGTCTCGAGTGATTTCCGTCTTTTTTTCAAATCCTCAAAAATGATGAAAAACGGCATGCTATAGTATGCCGTCTAAGATGGGCTACAGCCCATGGTCAAAAATGATGAAAAACAAGGATTTGAGAAAAGACGAAAATCACTCCGAGACCATGATTTCCGTCTTTTTTTCAAATCCTCAAAAATGATGAAAAACGGCATGCTATAGTATGCCGTCTGAGATGGGCTACAGCCCATGGTCAAAAATGATGAAAAACAAGGATTTGAGAAAAAGACGAAAATCACTCCGAGACCATGGGCTATAGTCCATTGTCTCGAGTGATTGCCGTCTTTTTTTCAAATCCTCAAAAATGATGAAAAACGGCATGCTATAGTATGCCGTCTGAGAAGGGCTACAGCCCATGGTCAAAAATGATGAAAAACAAGGATTTGAGAAAAAGACGAAAATCACTCCGAGACCATGGGCTATAGTCCATTGTCTCGAGTGATTTCCGTCTTTTTTTCAAATCCTCAAAAATGATGAAAAACGGCATGCTATAGTATGCCGTCTGAGATGGGCTACAGCCCATGGTCAAAAATGATGAAAAACAAGGATTTGAGAAAAATACGAAAATCACTCCTAGACCATGGGCTATAGTCCATTGTCTCGAGTGATTTCCGTCTTTTTTTCAAATCCTCAAAAATGATGAAAAACGGCATGCTATAGTATGCCGTCTAAGATGGGCTACAGCCCATGGTCAAAAATGATGAAAAACAAGGATTTGAGAAAAGACGAAAATTACTCCGAGACCATGGGCTATAGTCCATTGTCTCGAGTGATTTCCGTCTTTTTTTCAAATCCTCAAAAATGATGAAAAATGGCATGCTATAGTATGAGATGGGCTACAGCCCATGGTCAAAAATGAAAAACGAGGATTTGAGAAAAGGACGAAAATCACTCCGAGACCATGGGCTATAGTCCATTGTCTCGAGTGATTTTCGTCTTTTTTTCAAATCCTCAAAAATGATGAAAAACGGCATGCTATAGTATGCCGTCTGAGATGGGCTACAGCCCATGTTCAAAAATGATGAAAAACAAGGATTTGAAAAAAGGACGAAAATCACTCCGAGACCATGGGCTATAGTCCATTGTCTCGAGTGATTTTCGTCTTTTTTTCAAATCCTCAAAAATGATGAAAAACGGCATGCTATAGTATGCCGTCTGAGATGGGCTACATCCCATGGTCAAAAATGATGTAAATGAGGATTTGAGAAAAAGACGAAAATCATTCCGAGACCATGCGCTATAGTCCATTGTCTCGAGTGATTTTCGTCCTTTTTTTCAAATCCTCAAAAATGATGAAAAACAGCATGCTATAGTATGCCGTCTGAGATGGGCTACAGCCCATAGTCAAAAATGAAAAACGAGGATTTGAAAAAAAGACGAAAATCACTCCGAGACCATGGGCTATAGTCCATTGTCTCGAGTGATTTTCGTCTTTTTTCCAAATCCTCAAAAATCATGAAAAACGGCATGCTATAGTATGCCGTCTGAGATGGGCTACATCCCATGGTCAAAAATGATGTAAATGAGGATTTGAGAAAAAGACGAAAATCACTCCCAGACCATGGGCTATAGTCCATTGTCTCGAGTGATTTCCGTCTTTTTTTCAAATCCTCAAAAATGATGAAAAACGGCATGCTATAGTATGCCGTCTGAGATTTGCTACAGCCCATGGTCAAAAATGATGAAAAACAAGGATTTGAGAAAAAGACGAAAATCACTCCGAGACCATGGGCTATAGTCCATTGTCTCGAGTGATTGCCGTCTTTTTTTCAAATCCTCAAAAATGATGAAAAACGGCATGCTATGGTATGCCGTCTGAGATGGGCTACAGCCCATGGTCAAAAATGATGAAAAACAAGGATTTGAGAAAAAGACGAAAATCACTCTGAGACCATGGGCTATAGTCCATTGTCTCGAGTGATTTTCGTCTTTTTTCCAAATCCCCAAAAATCATGAAAAACGGCATGCTATAGTATGCCGTCTGAGATGGGCTACAGCCCATGGTCAAAAATGAAAAACGAGGATTTGAAAAAAATACGAAAATCACTCCGAGACCATGGGCTATAGTCCATTGTCTCGAGTGATTTTCGTCTTTTTTTCAAATCCTCAAAAATGATGAAAAACGGCATGCTATAGTATGCCGTCTGAGATGGGCTACAGCCCATGTTAAAAAATGATGAAAAACAAGGATTTGAGAAAAAGACAAAAATCACTCCGAGACCATGGGCTATAGTCCATTGTCTCGAGTGATTTTCGTCTTTTTTCCAAATCCTCAAAAATCATGAAAAACGGCATGCTATAGTATGCCGTCTGAGATGGGCTACATCCCATGGTCAAAAATGATGTAAATGAGGATTTGAGAAAAAGACGAAAATCACTCCCAGACCATGGGCTATAGTCCATTGTCTCGAGTGATTTTCGTCTTTTTTTCAAATCCTCAAAAATGATGAAAAACGGCATGCTATAGTATGCCGTCTGAGATGGGCTACAGCCCATGGTCAAAATGATGAAAAACAAGGATTTGAGAAAAAGACGAAAATCACTCCGAGACCATGGGCTATAGTCCATTGTCTCGAGTGATTTCCGTCTTTTTTTCAAATCCTCAAAAATGATGAAAAACGGCATGCTATAGTATGCCGTCTGAGATTTGCTACAGCCCATGGTCAAAAATGATGAAAAACAAGGATTTGAGAAAAAGACGAAAATTACTCCGAGACCATGGGCTATAGTCCATTGTCTCGAGTGATTTCCGTCTTTTTTTCAAATCCTCAAAAATGATGAAAAACGACATGCTATAGTATGAGATTGGCTACAGCCCATGGTCAAAAATGAAAAACGAGGATTTGAAAAAAGGACGAAAATAGCTCCGAGACCAT
Source organism: Electrona antarctica (assembly GCF_951216825.1). Classification (NCBI taxonomy): domain Eukaryota; kingdom Metazoa; phylum Chordata; class Actinopteri; order Myctophiformes; family Myctophidae; genus Electrona; species Electrona antarctica. Next base: position 23,797,102 of record NC_136799.1, on the reverse strand, counting down.
GGGCTATAGTCCATTGTCTCGAGTGATTTTCGTCTTTTTTCAAATCCTCAAAAATGATGAAAAACGGCATGCTATAGTATGCCGTCTGAGATGGGCTACAGCCCATGGTCAAAATGATGAAAAACAAGGATTTGAGAAAAAGACGAAAATCACTCCGAGACCATGGGCTATAGTCCATTGTCTCGAGCTATTTCCGTCTTTTTTTCAAATCCTCAAAAATGATGAAAAACGGCATGCTATAGTATGCCGTCTGAGATTTGCTACAGCCCATGGTCAAAAATGAAAAACGAGGATTTGAAAAAAAGACAAAAATCACTCCGAGACCATTGGCTATAGTCCCCCACTCAAGTCTTTACTTTCAAGACCAATTTCAGGAGAACTAAACAAACAAAAGCAGTGTGAATTGTCTGGACCCAGTGGCTCAGTGTGTTAGGACGCTGCCACATGATCGTGAGATGGTGAGTTCAAACCCCACTCAAGTCTTTACTTTCAAGACCGATTTCAGAAGAAGAAAACCAACGAAAAAGCAGTGTCAATTGTCTGGAACCAGTGGCTCAGTGTGTTAGGACGCTGCCACATGATCGGGAGATGGTGAGTTCAAACCCCACTCAAGTCTTTACTTTCAAGACTGATTTCAGAAGAAGAAAACCAACAAAAAAGCAGTGTGAATTGTCTGGACCCAGTGGCTCAGTGTGTTAGGACGCTGCCACATGATCGGGAGATGGTGAGTTCAAACCCCACTCAAGTTCAAACCAAAAAATAAAGGTCCAGGGTGCAATCCCACCCCAGTCTTGATGAAGAAAAACGGCATGCTATAGTATGCCGTCTGAGATGGGCTACAGCCCATGGTCAAAAATGATGAAAAACAAGGATTTGAGAAAAGACGAAAATCACTCAGAGACGATGGGCTATAGTCCATTGTCTCGAGTGATTTCTGTCTTTTTTTCAAATCCTCAAAAATGATGAAAAACGGCATGCTATAGTATGCCGTCTGAGATTTGCTACAGCCCATGGTCAAAAATGATGAAAAACAAGGATTTGAGAAAAAGACGAAAATTACTCCGAGACCATGGGCTATAGTCCATTGTCTCGAGTGATTTCCGTCTTTTTTTCAAATCCTCAAAAATGATGAAAAACGGCATGCTATAGTATGAGATGGGCTACAGCCCATGGTCAAAAATGAAAAACGAGGATTTGAAAAAAGGACGAAAATCACTCCGAGACCATGGGCTATAGTCCATTGTCTCGAGTGATTTTCGTCTTTTTTTCAAATCCTCAAAAATGATGAAAAACGGCATCCTATAGTATGCCGTCTGAGATGGGCTACAGCCCATGTTCAAAAATGATGAAAAACAAGGATTTGAGAAAAAGACGAAAATCACTCCGAGACCATGGGCTATAGTCCATTGTCTCGAGTGATTTTCGTCTTTTTTCCAAATCCTCAAAAATCATGAAAAACGGCATGCTATAGTATGCCGTCTGAGATGGGCTACATCCCATGGTCAAAAATGATGTAAATGAGGATTTGAGAAAAAGACGAAAATCATTCCGAGACCATGGGCTATAGTCCATTGTCTCGAGTGATTTTCGTCTTTTTTCCAAATCCCCAAAAATCATGAAAAACGGCATGCTATAGTATGCCGTCTGAGATGGGCTACATCCCATGGTCAAAAATGATGTAAATGAGGATTTGAGAAAAAGACGAAAATCACTCCCAGACCATGGGCTATAGTCCATTGTCTCGAGTGATTTTCGTCTTTTTTTCAAATCCTCAAAAATGATGAAAAACGGCATGCTATAGTATGCCGTCTGAGATGGGCTACAGCCCATGGTCAAAATGATGAAAAACAAGAATTTGAGAAAAAGACGAAAATCACTCCGAGACCATGGGCTATAGTCCATTGTCTCGAGTGATTTCCGTCTTTTTTTCAAATCCTCAAAAATGATGAAAAACGGCATCCTATAGTATGCCGTCTGAGATGGGCTACAGCCCATGTTCAAAAATGATGAAAAACAAGGATTTGAGAAAAAGACGAAAATCACTCCGAGACCATGGGCTATAGTCCATTGTCTCGAGTGATTTTCGTCTTTTTTCCAAATCCTCAAAAATCATGAAAAACGGCATGCTATAGTATGCCGTCTGAGATGGGCTACATCCCATGGTCAAAAATGATGTAAATGAGGATTTGAGAAAAAGACGAAAATCATTCCGAGACCATGGGCTATAGTCCATTGTCTCGAGTGATTTTCGTCTTTTTTCCAAATCCCCAAAAATCATGAAAAACGGCATGCTATAGTATGCCGTCTGAGATGGGCTACATCCCATGGTCAAAAATGATGTAAATGAGGATTTGAGAAAAAGACGAAAATCACTCCCAGACCATGGGCTATAGTCCATTGTCTCGAGTGATTTTCGTCTTTTTTTCAAATCCTCAAAAATGATGAAAAACGGCATGCTATAGTATGCCGTCTGAGATGGGCTACAGCCCATGGTCAAAATGATGAAAAACAAGAATTTGAGAAAAAGACGAAAATCACTCCGAGACCATGGGCTATAGTCCATTGTCTCGAGTGATTTCCGTCTTTTTTTCAAATCCTCAAAAATGATGAAAAACGGCATGCTATAGTATGCCGTCTGAGATTTGCTACAGCCCATGGTCAAAAATGATGAAAAACAAGGATTTGAGAAAAAGACGAAAATTACTCCGAGACCATGGGCTATAGTCCATTGTCTCGAGTGATTTCCGTCTTTTTTTCAAATCCTCAAAAATGATGAAAAATGGCATGCTATAGTATGAGATGGGCTACAGCCCATGGTCAAAAATGAAAAACGAGGATTTGAGAAAAGGACGAAAATCACTCCGAGACCATGGGCTATAGTCCATTGTCTCGAGTGATTTTCGTCTTTTTTTCAAATCCTCAAAAATGATGAAAAACGGCATGCTATAGTATGCCGTCTGAGATGGGCTACAGCCCATGTTCAAAAATGATGAAAAACAAGGATTTGAAAAAAGGACGAAAATCACTCCGAGACCATGGGCTATAGTCCATTGTCTCGAGTGATTTTCGTCTTTTTTTCAAATCCTCAAAAATGATGAAAAACGGCATGCTATAGTATGCCGTCTGAGATGGGCTACATCCCATGGTCAAAAATGATGTAAATGAGGATTTGAGAAAAAGACGAAAATCATTCCGAGACCATGCGCTATAGTCCATTGTCTCGAGTGATTGCCGTCTTTTTTTCAAATCCTCAAAAATGATGAAAAACGGCATGCTATAGTATGCCGTCTGAGATGGGCTACAGCCCATGGTCAAAAATGATGAAAAACAAGGATTTGAGAAAAAGACGAAAATCACTCTGAGACCATGGGCTATAGTCCATTGTCTCGAGTGATTTTCGTCTTTTTTCCAAATCCCCAAAAATCATGAAAAACGGCATGCTATAGTATGCCGTCTGAGATGGGCTACAGCCCATGGTCAAAAATGAAAAACGAGGATTTGAAAAAAAGACGAAAATCACTCCGAGACCATGGGCTATAGTCCATTGTCTCGAGTGATTTTCGTCTTTTTTTCAAATCCTCAAAAATGATGAAAAACGGCATGCTATAGTATGCCGTCTGAGATGGGCTACAGCCCATGTTAAAAAATGATGAAAAACAAGGATTTGAGAAAAAGACGAAAATCACTCCGAGACCATGGGCTATAGTCCATTGTCTCGAGTGATTTCCGTCTTTTTTTCAAATCCTCAAAAATGATGAAAAACGGCATGCTATAGTATGAGATGGGTTTACAGCCCATGGTCAAAAATGAAAAACGAGGATTTGAAAAAAGGACGAAAATCACTCCGAGACCATGGGCTATAGTCCATTGTCTCGAGTGATTTTCGTCTTTTTTTCAAATCCTCAAAAATGATGAAAAACGGCATCCTATAGTATGCCGTCTGAGATGGGCTACAGCCCATGTTCAAAAATGATGAAAAACAAGGATTTGAGAAAAAGACGAAAATCACTCCGAGACCATGGGCTATAGTCCATTGTCTCGAGTGATTTTCGTCTTTTTTCCAAATCCTCAAAAATCATGAAAAACGGCATGCTATAGTATGCCGTCTGAGATGGGCTACATCCCATGGTCAAAAATAATGTAAATGAGGATTTGAGAAAAAGACGAAAATCATTCCGAGACCATGCGCTATAGTCCATTGTCTCGAGTGATTTCCGTCTTTTTTTCAAATCCTCAAAAATGATGAAAAACGGCATGCTATAGTATGCCGTCTGAGATGGGCTACAGCCAATGGTCAAAAATGATGAAAAACAAGGATTTGAGAAAAAGACGAAAATCACTCCGAGACCATGGGCTATAGTCCATTGTCTCGAGTGATTTTCGTCTTTTTTTCAAATCCTCAAAAATGATGAAAAACGGCATCCTATAGTATGCCGTCTGAGATGGGCTACAGCCCATGGTCAAAAATGATGAAAAACAAGGATTTGAGAAAAATACGAAAATCACTCCGAGACGATGGGCTATAGTCCATTGTCTCGAGTGATTTCCGTCTTTTTTTCAAATCCTCAAAAATGATGAAAAACGGCATGCTATAGTATGCCGTCTAAGATGGGCTACAGCCCATGGTCAAAAATGATGAAAAACAAGGATTTGAGAAAAGACGAAAATCACTCCGAGACCATGATTTCCGTCTTTTTTTCAAATCCTCAAAAATGATGAAAAACGGCATGCTATAGTATGCCGTCTGAGATGGGCTACAGCCCATGGTCAAAAATGATGAAAAACAAGGATTTGAGAAAAAGACGAAAATCACTCCGAGACCATGGGCTATAGTCCATTGTCTCGAGTGATTGCCGTCTTTTTTTCAAATCCTCAAAAATGATGAAAAACGGCATGCTATAGTATGCCGTCTGAGATGGGCTACAGCCCATGGTCAAAAATGATGAAAAACAAGGATTTGAGAAAAATACGAAAATCACTCCTAGACCATGGGCTATAGTCCATTATCTCGAGTGATTTCCGTCTTTTTTTCAAATCCTCAAAAATGATGAAAAACGGCATGCTATAGTATGCCGTCTAAGATGGGCTACAGCCCATGGTCAAAAATGATGAAAAACAAGGATTTGAGAAAAGACGAAAATTACTCCGAGACCATGGGCTATAGTCCATTGTCTCGAGTGATTTCCGTCTTTTTTTCAAATCCTCAAAAATGATGAAAAATGGCATGCTATAGTATGAGATGGGCTACAGCCCATGGTCAAAAATGAAAAACGAGGATTTGAGAAAAGGACGAAAATCACTCCGAGACCATGGGCTATAGTCCATTGTCTCGAGTGATTTTCGTCTTTTTTTCAAATCCTCAAAAATGATGAAAAACGGCATGCTATAGTATGCCGTCTGAGATGGGCTACAGCCCATGTTAAAAAATGATGAAAAACAAGGATTTGAGAAAAAGACGAAAATCACTCCGAGACCATGGGCTATAGTCCATTGTCTCGAGTGATTTCCGTCTTTTTTTCAAATCCTCAAAAATGATGAAAAACGGCATGCTATAGTATGAGATGGGTTTACAGCCCATGGTCAAAAATGAAAAACGAGGATTTGAAAAAAGGACGAAAATAGCTCCGAGACCATGGGCTATAGTCCATTGTCTCGAGTGATTTTCGTCTTTTTTTCAAATCCTCAAAAATGATGAAAAACGGCATGCTATAGTATGCCGTCTGAGATGGGCTACAGCCCATGGTCAAAATGATGAAAAACAAGGATTTGAGAAAAAGACGAAAATCACTCCGAGACCATGGGCTATAGTCCATTGTCTCGAGCTATTTCCGTCTTTTTTTCAAATCCTCAAAAATGATGAAAAACGGCATGCTATAGTATGCCGTCTGAGATTTGCTACAGCCCATGGTCAAAAATGAAAAACGAGGATTTGAAAAAAAGACAAATCACTCCGAGACCATTGGCTATAGTCCCCCACTCAAGTCTTTACTTTCAAGACCAATTTCAGGAGAACTAAACAAACAAAAGCAGTGTGAATTGTCTGGACCCAGTGGCTCAGTGTGTTAGGACGCTGCCACATGATCGTGAGATGGTGAGTTCAAACCCCACTCAAGTCTTTACTTTCAAGACCGATTTCAGAAGAAGAAAACCAACGAAAAAGCAGTGTCAATTGTCTGGAACCAGTGGCTCAGTGTGTTAGGACGCTGCCACATGATCGGGAGATGGTGAGTTCAAACCCCACTCAAGTCTTTACTTTCAAGACTGATTTCAGAAGAAGAAAACCAACAAAAAAGCAGTGTGAATTGTCTGGACCCAGTGGCTCAGTGTGTTAGGACGCTGCCACATGATCGGGAGATGGTGAGTTCAAACCCCACTCAAGTTCAAACCAAAAAATAAACGACCAGGGTGCAATCCCACCCCAGTCTTGATGAAGAAAAACGGCATGCTATAGTATGCCGTCTGAGATGGGTTACAGCCCATGGTCAAAAATGATGAAAAACAAGGATTTGAGAAAAGACGAAAATCACTCAGAGACGATGGGCTATAGTCCATTGTCTCGAGTGATTTCCGTCTTTTTTTCAAATCCTCAAAAATGATGAAAAACGGCATGCTATAGTATGCCGTCTGAGATTTGCTACAGCCCATGGTCAAAAATGATGAAAAACAAGGATTTGAGAAAAAGACGAAAATTACTCCGAGACCATGGGCTATAGTTCATTGTCTCGAGTGATTTCCGTCTTTTTTTCAAATCCTCAAAAATGATGAAAAACGGCATGCTATAGTATGAGATGGGCTACAGCCCATGGTCAAAAATGAAAAACGAGGATTTGAAAAAAGGACGAAAATCACTCCGAGACCATGGGCTATAGTCCATTGTCTCGAGTGATTTTCGTCTTTTTTTCAAATCCTCAAAAATGATGAAAAACGGCATCCTATAGTATGCCGTCTGAGATGGGCTACAGCCCATGTTCAAAAATGATGAAAAACAAGGATTTGAGAAAAAGACGAAAATCACTCCGAGACCATGGGCTATAGTCCATTGTCTCGAGTGATTTTCGTCTTTTTTCCAAATCCTCAAAAATCATGAAAAACGGCATGCTATAGTATGCCGTCTGAGATGGGCTACATCCCATGGTCAAAAATGATGTAAATGAGGATTTGAGAAAAAGACGAAAATCACTCCGAGACCATGATTTCCGTCTTTTTTTCAAATCCTCAAAAATGATGAAAAACGGCATGCTATAGTATGCTGTCTGAGATGGGCTACAGCCCATGGTCAAAAATGATGAAAAACAAGGATTTGAGAAAAAGACGAAAATCACTCCGAGACCATGGGCTATAGTCCATTGTCTCGAGTGATTGCCGTCTTTTTTTCAAATCCTCAAAAATGATGAAAAACGGCATGCTATAGTATGCCGTCTGAGATGGGCTACAGCCCATGGTCAAAAATGATGAAAAACAAGGATTTAAGAAAAGACGAAAATCACTCCGAGACGATGGGCTATAGTCCATTGTCTTGAGTGATTTCCGTCTTTTTTTCAAATCCTCAAAAATGATGAAAAACGGCATGCTATAGTATGCCGTCTGAGATGGTCTCGGAGGGCATGCTATAGTATGTAGTTTTTCACGATTTCAGAGGATTTGGAAAAAATGTGAAAATCACAGAAAGCGAAAGGCTATAGTCCATGGTCTCGGAGGGCATGCTATAGTATGTCGTTTTTCACGATTTCAGAGGATTTGAAAAAAAGGTGAAAATCACGGAAGCGAAAGGCTATAGTCCATGGTCTCGGAGGGTTTTTCACGATTTCGGAGGATTTGAAAAGATTGTGAAAATCACGTAAAAGCGAAAGGCTACAGTCCATGGTCTCGGAGTGAACAGAAATCATAAGTAATAAATAGACTTGGTAGCCTAAGTGTAGGGAGTACAAACAGAGAACATGGGGGTTATCATCTATGAAAAGGCAACACAATGAGCAGAAACTTAAAATAAACCATGTAAATACAACAAATTGAGCCGAGCACTGCAGGGACTTGAACCCCGTTCTGGTAAACCAGGAGTACCACACCAGTGCCTTTGTTTTGTTGTAATTTACAGGTCCATTAAATGATGATACATGATAAATGATGATAAATGATGATGAATGATGATAAATGATGATGAATAATGATAAATGATGATAAATGATAAAAAATTATAAATGATAAAGTGATTTCCGTCTTTTTTTCAAATCCTCAAAAATGATGAAAAACGGCATGCTATAGTATGCCGTCTGAGATGGGCTACAACATGGTCAAAAATGATGAAAAACAAGGATTTGAGAAAAAGACGAAAATCACTCCGAGACCATGGGCTATAGTCCATTGTCTCGAGTGATTTCCGTCTTTTTTTCAAATCCTCAAAAATGATGAAAAACGGCATGCTATAGTATGCCGTCTGTGATGGGCTACAGCCCATGGTCAAAAATGATGAAAAACAAGGATTTGAGAAAAGACGAAAATCACTCCGAGACGATGGGCTAAAGTCCATTGTCTCGAGTGATTTCCGTCTTTTTTTCAAATCCTCAAAAATGATGAAAAACGGCATGCTATAGTATGCCGTCTGAGATGGGCTACAGCCCATGGTCAAAAATGATGAAAAACAAGGATTTGAGAAAAAGACGAAAATTACTCCGAGACCATGGGCTATAGTTCATTGTCTCGAGTGATTTCCGTCTTTTTTTCAAATCCTCAAAAATGATGAAAAACGGCATGCTATAGTATGAGATGGGCTACAGCCCATGGTCAAAAATGAAAAACGAGGATTTGAAAAAAGGACGAAAATCACTCCGAGACCATGGGCTATAGTCCATTGTCTCGAGTGATTTTCGTCTTTTTTTCAAATCCTCAAAAATGATGAAAAACGGCATCCTATAGTATGCCGTCTGAGATGGGCTACAGCCCATGTTCAAAAATGATGAAAAACAAGGATTTGAGAAAAAGACGAAAATCACTCCGAGACCATGGGCTATAGTCCATTGTCTCGAGTGATTTTCGTCTTTTTTCCAAATCCTCAAAAATCATGAAAAACGGCATGCTATAGTATGCCGTCTGAGATGGGCTACATCCCATGGTCAAAAATGATGTAAATGAGGATTTGAGAAAAAGACGAAAATCACTCCGAGACCATGATTTCCGTCTTTTTTTCAAATCCTCAAAAATGATGAAAAACGGCATGCTATAGTATGCTGTCTGAGATGGGCTACAGCCCATGGTCAAAAATGATGAAAAACAAGGATTTGAGAAAAAGACGAAAATCACTCCGAGACCATGGGCTATAGTCCATTGTCTCGAGTGATTGCCGTCTTTTTTTCAAATCCTCAAAAATGATGAAAAACGGCATGCTATAGTATGCCGTCTGAGATGGGCTACAGCCCATGGTCAAAAATGATGAAAAACAAGGATTTAAGAAAAGACGAAAATCACTCCGAGACGATGGGCTATAGTCCATTGTCTTGAGTGATTTCCGTCTTTTTTTCAAATCCTCAAAAATGATGAAAAACGGCATGCTATAGTATGCCGTCTGAGATGGTCTCGGAGGGCATGCTATAGTATGTAGTTTTTCACGATTTCAGAGGATTTGGAAAAAATGTGAAAATCACAGAAAGCGAAAGGCTATAGTCCATGGTCTCGGAGGGCATGCTATAGTATGTCGTTTTTCACGATTTCAGAGGATTTGAAAAAAAGGTGAAAATCACGGAAGCGAAAGGCTATAGTCCATGGTCTCGGAGGGTTTTTCACGATTTCGGAGGATTTGAAAAGATTGTGAAAATCACGTAAAAGCGAAAGGCTACAGTCCATGGTCTCGGAGTGAACAGAAATCATAAGTAATAAATAGACTTGGTAGCCTAAGTGTAGGGAGTACAAACAGAGAACATGGGGGTTATCATCTATGAAAAGGCAACACAATGAGCAGAAACTTAAAATAAACCATGTAAATACAACAAATTGAGCCGAGCACTGCAGGGACTTGAACCCCGTTCTGGTAAACCAGGAGTACCACACCAGTGCCTTTGTTTTGTTGTAATTTACAGGTCCATTAAATGATGATACATGATAAATGATGATAAATGATGATGAATGATGATAAATGATGATGAATAATGATAAATGATGATAAATGATAAAAAATTATAAATGATAAAGTGATTTCCGTCTTTTTTTCAAATCCTCAAAAATGATGAAAAACGGCATGCTATAGTATGCCGTCTGAGATGGGCTACAACATGGTCAAAAATGATGAAAAACAAGGATTTGAGAAAAAGACGAAAATCACTCCGAGACCATGGGCTATAGTCCATTGTCTCGAGTGATTTCCGTCTTTTTTTCAAATCCTCAAAAATGATGAAAAACGGCATGCTATAGTATGCCGTCTGTGATGGGCTACAGCCCATGGTCAAAAATGATGAAAAACAAGGATTTGAGAAAAGACGAAAATCACTCCGAGACGATGGGCTAAAGTCCATTGTCTCGAGTGATTTCCGTCTTTTTTTCAAATCCTCAAAAATGATGAAAAACGGCATGCTATAGTATGCCGTCTGAGATGGGCTACAGCCCATGGTCAAAAATGATGAAAAACAAGGATTTGAGAAAAAGACGAAAATCACTCCGAGACCATGGGCTATAGTCCATTGTCTCGAGTGATTGCCGTCTTTTTTTCAAATCCTCAAAAATGATGAAAAACGGCATGCTATAGTATGCCGTCTGAGATGGGCTACAGCCCATGGTCAAAAATGATGAAAAACAAGGATTTGAGAAAAAGACGAAAATCACTCCGAGACCATGGGCTATAGTCCATTGTCTCGAGTGATTTTCGTCTTTTTTCCAAATCCTCAAAAATCATGAAAAACGGCATGCTATAGTATGCCGTCTGAGATGGGCTACATCCCATGGTCAAAAATGATGTAAATGAGGATTTGAGAAAAAGACAAAAATCATTCCGAGACCATGCGCTATAGTCCATTGTCTCGAGTGATTTCCGTCTTTTTTTCAAATCCTCAAAAATGATGAAAAACGGCATGCTATAGTATGCCGTCTGAGATGGGCTACAGCCCATGGTCAAAAATGATGAAAAACAAGGATTTGAGAAAAAGACGAAAATCACTCCGAGACCATGGGCTATAGTCCATTGTCTCGAGTGATTTCCGTCTTTTTTTCAAATCCTCAAAAATGATGAAAAACGGCATGCTATAGTATGCCGTCTGAGATGGGCTACAGCCCATGGTCAAAAATGATGAAAAACAAGGATTTGAGAAAAAGACGAAAATCACTCCGAGACCATGGGCTATAGTCCATTGTCTCGAGTGATTGCCGTCTTTTTTTCAAATCCTCAAAAATGATGAAAAACGGCATGCTATAGTATGCCGTCTGAGATGGGCTACAGCCCATGGTCAAAAATTATGAAAAACAAGGATTTGAGAAAAAGACGAAAATCACTCCGAGACCATGGGCTATAGTCCATTGTCTCGAGTGATTTTCGTCTTTTTTCCAAATCCTCAAAAATCATGAAAAACGGCATGCTATAGTATGCCGTCTGAGATGGGCTACATCCCATGGTCAAAATGATGTAAATGAGGATTTGAGAAAAAGACGAAAATCATTCCGAGACCATGCGCTATAGTCCATTGTCTCGAGTGATTTTCATCTTTTTTTCAAATCCTCAAAAATGATGAAAAACAGCATGCTATAGTATGCCGTCTGAGATGGGCTACAGCCCATGGTCAAAAATGAAAAACGAGGATTTAAAAAAAGACGAAAATCACTCTGAGACCATGGGCTATAGTCCATTGTCTCGAGTGATTTTCGTCTTTTTTTCAAATCCTCAAAAATGATGAAAAACGGCATGCTATAGTATGCCGTCTGAGATGGGCTACAGCCCATGGTCAAAATAATGAAAAAGAAGGATTTGAGAAAAAGACGAAAATCACTCCGAGACCATGGGCTATAGTCCATTGTCTCGAGCTATTTCCGTCTTTTTTTCAAATTCTCAAAAATGATGAAAAACGGCATGCTATAGTATGCCGTCTGAGATTTGCTACAGCCCATGGTCAAAAATGAAAAACGAGGATTTGAAAAAAAGACAAAAATCACTCCGAGACCATGGGCTATAGTCCCCCACTCAAGTCTTTACTTTCAAGACCAATTTCAGGAGAACTAAACAAACAAAAGCAGTTTGAATTGTCTGGACCCAGTGGCTCAGTGTGTTAGGACGCTGCCACATGATCGCGAGATGGTTAGTTCAAACCCCACTCAAGTCTTTACTTTCAAGACCGATTTCAGAAGAAGAAAACCAACGAAAAAGCAGTGTTAATTGTCTGGAACCAGTGGCTCAGTGTGTTAGGATGCTGCCACATGATCGGGAGATGGTGAGTTCAAACCCCACTCAAGTCTTTACTTTCAAGACTGATTTCAGAAGAAGAAAACCAACAAAAAAGCAGTGTGAATTGTCTGGACCCAGTGGCTCAGTGTGTTAGGACGCTGCCACATGATCGGGAGATGGTGAGTTCAAACCCCACTCAAGTTCAAACCAAAAAATAAAGGTCCAGGTTGCAATCCCACCCCAGTCTTGATGAAGAAAAACGGAATGCTATAGTATGCCGTCTGAGATGGGCTACAGCCCATGGTCAAAAATGATGAAAAACAAGGATTTGAGAAAAGACGAAAATCACTCCGAGACGATGGGCTATAGTCCATTGTCTCGAGTGATTTCCGTCTTTTTTTCAAATCCTCAAAAATGATGAAAAACGGCATGCTATAGTATGCCGTCTGAGATGGGCTACAGCCCATGGTCAAAAATGATGAAAAACAAGGATTTGAGAAAAGACGAAAATCACTCCGAGACGATGGGCTATAGTCCATTGTCTCGAGTGATTTCCGTCTTTTTTTCAAATCCTCAAAAATGATGAAAAACGGCATGCTATAGTATGCCGTCTGAGATGGGCTACAGCCCATGGTGAAAAATGAAAAACGAGGATTTGAAAAAAAGACGAAAATCACTCCGAGACCATGGGCTATAATCCATTGTCTCGATTGATTTTCATCTTTTTTTCAAATCCTCAAAAATGATGAAAAACGGCATGCTATAGTATGCCGTCTGAGATGGGCTACAGCCCATGGTCAAAAATTATGAAAAACAAGGATTTGAGAAAAGACGAAAATCACTCCGAGACCATGATTTCCGTCTTTTTTTCAAATCCTCAAAAATGATGAAAAACGGCATGCTATAGTATGCCGTCTGAGATGGGCTACAGCCCATGGTCAAAAATGAAAAACGAGGATTTTAAAAAAAGACAAAAATAACTCCGAGACCATGTGCTATAGTCCATTGTCTCGAGTGATTTTTTTATTTTTTTCAAATCCTCAAAAATGATGAAAAACGGGATGCTATAGTATGCCGTCTGAGATGGGCTACAGCCCATGGTCAAAAATGATGAAAAACAAGGATTTGAGAAAAAGACCAAAATCACTCCGAGACCATGGGCTATAGTCCATTGTCTCGAGTGATTTCCGTCTTTTTTTCAAATCCTCAAAAATGATGAAAAACGGCATGCTATAGTATGCCGTCTGAGATGGGCTACAGCCCATGGTCAAAAATGATGAAAAACAAGGATTTGAGAAAAAGACGAAAATCAATCCGAGACCATGGGCTATAGTCCATTGGCTCGAGTGATTGCCGTCTTTTTTTCAAATCCTCAAAAATTATGAAAAACGGCATGCTATAGTATGCCGTCTGAGATGGGCTACAGCCCATGGTCAAAATTATGAAAAACAAGGATTTGAGAAAAAGACGAAAATCACTCCGAGACCATGGGCTATAGTCCATTGTCTCGAGTGATTTCCGTCTTTTTTTCAAATCCTCAAAAATGATGAAAAACGGCATGCTATAGTATGCCGTCTGAGATGGGCTACAGCCAATGGTCAAAAATGATGAAAAACAAGGATTTGAGAAAAAGACGAAAATCACTCCGAGACCATGGGCTATAGTCCATTGTCTCGAGTGATTTTCGTCTTTTTTTCAAATCCTCAAAAATGATGAAAAACGGCATCCTATAGTATGCCGTCTGAGATGGGCTACAGCCCATGGTCAAAAATGATGAAAAACAAGGATTTGAGAAAAATACGAAAATCACTCCGAGACGATGGGCTATAGTCCATTGTCTCGAGTGATTTCCGTCTTTTTTTCAAATCCTCAAAAATGATGAAAAACGGCATGCTATAGTATGCCGTCTAAGATGGGCTACAGCCCATGGTCAAAAATGATGAAAAACAAGGATTTGAGAAAAGACGAAAATCACTCCGAGACCATGATTTCCGTCTTTTTTTCAAATCCTCAAAAATGATGAAAAACGGCATGCTATAGTATGCCGTCTGAGATGGGCTACAGCCCATGGTCAAAAATGATGAAAAACAAGGATTTGAGAAAAAGACGAAAATCACTCCGAGACCATGGGCTATAGTCCATTGTCTCGAGTGATTGCCGTCTTTTTTTCAAATCCTCAAAAATGATGAAAAACGGCATGCTATAGTATGCCGTCTGAGATGGGCTACAGCCCATGGTCAAAAATGATGAAAAACAAGGATTTGAGAAAAAGACGAAAATCACTCCGAGACCATGGGCTATAGTCCATTGTCTCGAGTGATTTCCGTCTTTTTTTCAAATCCTCAAAAATGATGAAAAACGGCATGCTATAGTATGCCGTCTGAGATGGGCTACAGCCCATGGTCAAAAATGATGAAAAACAAGGATTTGAGAAAAATACGAAAATCACTCCTAGACCATGGGCTATAGTCCATTATCTCGAGTGATTTCCGTCTTTTTTTCAAATCCTCAAAAATGATGAAAAACGGCATGCTATAGTATGCCGTCTAAGATGGGCTACAGCCCATGGTCAAAAATGATGAAAAACAAGGATTTGAGAAAAGACGAAAATTACTCCGAGACCATGGGCTATAGTCCATTGTCTCGAGTGATTTCCGTCTTTTTTTCAAATCCTCAAAAATGATGAAAAATGGCATGCTATAGTATGAGATGGGCTACAGCCCATGGTCAAAAATGAAAAACGAGGATTTGAGAAAAGGACGAAAATCACTCCGAGACCATGGGCTATAGTCCATTGTCTCGAGTGATTTTCGTCTTTTTTTCAAATCCTCAAAAATGATGAAAAACGGCATGCTATAGTATGCCGTCTGAGATGGGCTACAGCCCATGTTAAAAAATGATGAAAAACAAGGATTTGAGAAAAAGACGAAAATCACTCCGAGACCATGGGCTATAGTCCATTGTCTCGAGTGATTTCCGTCTTTTTTTCAAATCCTCAAAAATGATGAAAAACGGCATGCTATAGTATGAGATGGGTTTACAGCCCATGGTCAAAAATGAAAAACGAGGATTTGAAAAAAGGACGAAAATAGCTCCGAGACCATGGGCTATAGTCCATTGTCTCGAGTGATTTTCGTCTTTTTTTCAAATCCTCAAAAATGATGAAAAACGGCATGCTATAGTATGCCGTCTGAGATGGGCTACAGCCCATGGTCAAAATGATGAAAAACAAGGATTTGAGAAAAAGACGAAAATCACTCCGAGACCATGGGCTATAGTCCATTGTCTCGAGCTATTTCCGTCTTTTTTTCAAATCCTCAAAAATGATGAAAAACGGCATGCTATAGTATGCCGTCTGAGATTTGCTACAGCCCATGGTCAAAAATGAAAAACGAGGATTTGAAAAAAAGACAAATCACTCCGAGACCATTGGCTATAGTCCCCCACTCAAGTCTTTACTTTCAAGACCAATTTCAGGAGAACTAAACAAACAAAAGCAGTGTGAATTGTCTGGACCCAGTGGCTCAGTGTGTTAGGACGCTGCCACATGATCGTGAGATGGTGAGTTCAAACCCCACTCAAGTCTTTACTTTCAAGACCGATTTCAGAAGAAGAAAACCAACGAAAAAGCAGTGTCAATTGTCTGGAACCAGTGGCTCAGTGTGTTAGGACGCTGCCACATGATCGGGAGATGGTGAGTTCAAACCCCACTCAAGTCTTTACTTTCAAGACTGATTTCAGAAGAAGAAAACCAACAAAAAAGCAGTGTGAATTGTCTGGACCCAGTGGCTCAGTGTGTTAGGACGCTGCCACATGATCGGGAGATGGTGAGTTCAAACCCCACTCAAGTTCAAACCAAAAAATAAACGACCAGGGTGCAATCCCACCCCAGTCTTGATGAAGAAAAACGGCATGCTATAGTATGCCGTCTGAGATGGGCTACAGCCCATGGTCAAAAATGATGAAAAACAAGGATTTGAGAAAAGACGAAAATCACTCAGAGACGATGGGCTATAGTCCATTGTCTCGAGTGATTTCCGTCTTTTTTTCAAATCCTCAAAAATGATGAAAAACGGCATGCTATAGTATGCCGTCTGAGATTTGCTACAGCCCATGGTCAAAAATGATGAAAAACAAGGATTTGAGAAAAAGACGAAAATTACTCCGAGACCATGGGCTATAGTTCATTGTCTCGAGTGATTTCCGTCTTTTTTTCAAATCCTCAAAAATGATGAAAAACGGCATGCTATAGTATGAGATGGGCTACAGCCCATGGTCAAAAATGAAAAACGAGGATTTGAAAAAAGGACGAAAATCACTCCGAGACCATGGGCTATAGTCCATTGTCTCGAGTGATTTTCGTCTTTTTTTCAAATCCTCAAAAATGATGAAAAACGGCATCCTATAGTATGCCGTCTGAGATGGGCTACAGCCCATGTTCAAAAATGATGAAAAACAAGGATTTGAGAAAAAGACGAAAATCACTCCGAGACCATGGGCTATAGTCCATTGTCTCGAGTGATTTCCGTCTTTTTTTCAAATCCTCAAAAATGATGAAAAACGGCATGCTATAGTATGAGATGGGTTTACAGCCCATGGTCAAAAATGAAAAACGAGGATTTGAAAAAAGGACGAAAATAGCTCCGAGACCATGGGCTATAGTCCATTGTCTCGAGTGATTTTCGTCTTTTTTTCAAATCCTCAAAAATGATGAAAAACGGCATGCTATAGTATGCCGTCTGAGATGGGCTACAGCCCATGGTCAAAATGATGAAAAACAAGGATTTGAGAAAAAGACGAAAATCACTCCGAGACCATGGGCTATAGTCCATTGTCTCGAGCTATTTCCGTCTTTTTTTCAAATCCTCAAAAATGATGAAAAACGGCATGCTATAGTATGCCGTCTGAGATTTGCTACAGCCCATGGTCAAAAATGAAAAACGAGGATTTGAAAAAAAGACAAATCACTCCGAGACCATTGGCTATAGTCCCCCACTCAAGTCTTTACTTTCAAGACCAATTTCAGGAGAACTAAACAAACAAAAGCAGTGTGAATTGTCTGGACCCAGTGGCTCAGTGTGTTAGGACGCTGCCACATGATCGTGAGATGGTGAGTTCAAACCCCACTCAAGTCTTTACTTTCAAGACCGATTTCAGAAGAAGAAAACCAACGAAAAAGCAGTGTCAATTGTCTGGAACCAGTGGCTCAGTGTGTTAGGACGCTGCCACATGATCGGGAGATGGTGAGTTCAAACCCCACTCAAGTCTTTACTTTCAAGACTGATTTCAGAAGAAGAAAACCAACAAAAAAGCAGTGTGAATTGTCTGGACCCAGTGGCTCAGTGTGTTAGGACGCTGCCACATGATCGGGAGATGGTGAGTTCAAACCCCACTCAAGTTCAAACCAAAAAATAAACAACCAGGGTGCAATCCCACCCCAGTCTTGATGAAGAAAAACGGCATGCTATAGTATGCCGTCTGAGATGGGTTACAGCCCATGGTCAAAAATGATGAAAAACAAGGATTTGAGAAAAGACGAAAATCACTCAGAGACGATGGGCTATAGTCCATTGTCTCGAGTGATTTCCGTCTTTTTTTCAAATCCTCAAAAATGATGAAAAACGGCATGCTATAGTATGCCGTCTGAGATTTGCTACAGCCCATGGTCAAAAATGATGAAAAACAAGGATTTGAGAAAAAGACGAAAATTACTCCGAGACCATGGGCTATAGTTCATTGTCTCGAGTGATTTCCGTCTTTTTTTCAAATCCTCAAAAATGATGAAAAACGGCATGCTATAGTATGAGATGGGCTACAGCCCATGGTCAAAAATGAAAAACGAGGATTTGAAAAAAGGACGAAAATCACTCCGAGACCATGGGCTATAGTCCATTGTCTCGAGTGATTTTCGTCTTTTTTTCAAATCCTCAAAAATGATGAAAAACGGCATCCTATAGTATGCCGTCTGAGATGGGCTACAGCCCATGTTCAAAAATGATGAAAAACAAGGATTTGAGAAAAAGACGAAAATCACTCCGAGACCATTGGCTATAGTCCCCCACTCAAGTCTTTACTTTCAAGACCAATTTCAGGAGAACTAAACAAACAAAAGCAGTGTGAATTGTCTGGACCCAGTGGCTCAGTGTGTTAGGACGCTGCCACATGATCGTGAGATGGTGAGTTCAAACCCCACTCAAGTCTTTACTTTCAAGACCGATTTCAGAAGAAGAAAACCAACGAAAAAGCAGTGTCAATTGTCTGGAACCAGTGGCTCAGTGTGTTAGGACGCTGCCACATGATCGGGAGATGGTGAGTTCAAACCCCACTCAAGTCTTTACTTTCAAGACTGATTTCAGAAGAAGAAAACCAACAAAAAAGCAGTGTGAATTGTCTGGACCCAGTGGCTCAGTGTGTTAGGACGCTGCCACATGATCGGGAGATGGTGAGTTCAAACCCCACTCAAGTTCAAACCAAAAAATAAACGACCAGGGTGCAATCCCACCCCAGTCTTGATGAAGAAAAACGGCATGCTATAGTATGCCGTCTGAGATGGGTTACAGCCCATGGTCAAAAATGATGAAAAACAAGGATTTGAGAAAAGACGAAAATCACTCAGAGACGATGGGCTATAGTCCATTGTCTCGAGTGATTTCCGTCTTTTTTTCAAATCCTCAAAAATGATGAAAAACGGCATGCTATAGTATGCCGTCTGAGATTTGCTACAGCCCATGGTCAAAAATGATGAAAAACAAGGATTTGAGAAAAAGACGAAAATTACTCCGAGACCATGGGCTATAGTTCATTGTCTCGAGTGATTTCCGTCTTTTTTTCAAATCCTCAAAAATGATGAAAAACGGCATGCTATAGTATGAGATGGGCTACAGCCCATGGTCAAAAATGAAAAACGAGGATTTGAAAAAAGGACGAAAATCACTCCGAGACCATGGGCTATAGTCCATTGTCTCGAGTGATTTTCGTCTTTTTTTCAAATCCTCAAAAATGATGAAAAACGGCATCCTATAGTATGCCGTCTGAGATGGGCTACAGCCCATGTTCAAAAATGATGAAAAACAAGGATTTGAGAAAAAGACGAAAATCACTCCGAGACCATGGGCTATAGTCCATTGTCTCGAGTGATTTTCGTCTTTTTTCCAAATCCTCAAAAATCATGAAAAACGGCATGCTATAGTATGCCGTCTGAGATGGGCTACATCCCATGGTCAAAAATGATGTAAATGAGGATTTGAGAAAAAGACGAAAATCACTCCGAGACCATGATTTCCGTCTTTTTTTCAAATCCTCAAAAATGATGAAAAACGGCATGCTATAGTATGCTGTCTGAGATGGGCTACAGCCCATGGTCAAAAATGATG
The DNA here is from genome assembly GCF_951216825.1 of Electrona antarctica. Lineage (NCBI taxonomy): Eukaryota > Metazoa > Chordata > Actinopteri > Myctophiformes > Myctophidae > Electrona > Electrona antarctica. The sequence goes on along the minus strand of NC_136799.1, from coordinate 23,777,374 downwards.
AAAAACAAGGATTTGAGAAAAAGACGAAAATCACTCCGAGACCATGGGCTATAGTCCATTGTCTCGAGTGATTGCCGTCTTTTTTTCAAATCCTCAAAAATGATGAAAAACGGCATGCTATAGTATGCCGTCTGAGATGGGCTACAGCCCATGGTCAAAAATGATGAAAAACAAGGATTTAAGAAAAGACGAAAATCACTCCGAGACGATGGGCTATAGTCCATTGTCTTGAGTGATTTCCGTCTTTTTTTCAAATCCTCAAAAATGATGAAAAACGGCATGCTATAGTATGCCGTCTGAGATGGTCTCGGAGGGCATGCTATAGTATGTAGTTTTTCACGATTTCAGAGGATTTGGAAAAAATGTGAAAATCACAGAAAGCGAAAGGCTATAGTCCATGGTCTCGGAGGGCATGCTATAGTATGTCGTTTTTCACGATTTCAGAGGATTTGAAAAAAAGGTGAAAATCACGGAAGCGAAAGGCTATAGTCCATGGTCTCGGAGGGTTTTTCACGATTTCGGAGGATTTGAAAAGATTGTGAAAATCACGTAAAAGCGAAAGGCTACAGTCCATGGTCTCGGAGTGAACAGAAATCATAAGTAATAAATAGACTTGGTAGCCTAAGTGTAGGGAGTACAAACAGAGAACATGGGGGTTATCATCTATGAAAAGGCAACACAATGAGCAGAAACTTAAAATAAACCATGTAAATACAACAAATTGAGCCGAGCACTGCAGGGACTTGAACCCCGTTCTGGTAAACCAGGAGTACCACACCAGTGCCTTTGTTTTGTTGTAATTTACAGGTCCATTAAATGATGATACATGATAAATGATGATAAATGATGATGAATGATGATAAATGATGATGAATAATGATAAATGATGATAAATGATAAAAAATTATAAATGATAAAGTGATTTCCGTCTTTTTTTCAAATCCTCAAAAATGATGAAAAACGGCATGCTATAGTATGCCGTCTGAGATGGGCTACAACATGGTCAAAAATGATGAAAAACAAGGATTTGAGAAAAAGACGAAAATCACTCCGAGACCATGGGCTATAGTCCATTGTCTCGAGTGATTTCCGTCTTTTTTTCAAATCCTCAAAAATGATGAAAAACGGCATGCTATAGTATGCCGTCTGTGATGGGCTACAGCCCATGGTCAAAAATGATGAAAAACAAGGATTTGAGAAAAGACGAAAATCACTCCGAGACGATGGGCTAAAGTCCATTGTCTCGAGTGATTTCCGTCTTTTTTTCAAATCCTCAAAAATGATGAAAAACGGCATGCTATAGTATGCCGTCTGAGATGGGCTACAGCCCATGGTCAAAAATGATGAAAAACAAGGATTTGAGAAAAAGACGAAAATCACTCCGAGACCATGGGCTATAGTCCATTGTCTCGAGTGATTGCCGTCTTTTTTTCAAATCCTCAAAAATGATGAAAAACGGCATGCTATAGTATGCCGTCTGAGATGGGCTACAGCCCATGGTCAAAAATGATGAAAAACAAGGATTTGAGAAAAAGACGAAAATCACTCCGAGACCATGGGCTATAGTCCATTGTCTCGAGTGATTTTCGTCTTTTTTCCAAATCCTCAAAAATCATGAAAAACGGCATGCTATAGTATGCCGTCTGAGATGGGCTACATCCCATGGTCAAAAATGATGTAAATGAGGATTTGAGAAAAAGACAAAAATCATTCCGAGACCATGCGCTATAATCCATTGTCTCGAGTGATTTCCGTCTTTTTTTCAAATCCTCAAAAATGATGAAAAACGGCATGCTATAGTATGCCGTCTGAGATGGGCTACAGCCCATGGTCAAAAATGATGAAAAACAAGGATTTGAGAAAAAGACGAAAATCACTCCGAGACCATGGGCTATAGTCCATTGTCTCGAGTGATTTCCGTCTTTTTTTCAAATCCTCAAAAATGATGAAAAACGGCATGCTATAGTATGCCGTCTGAGATGGGCTACAGCCCATGGTCAAAAATGATGAAAAACAAGGATTTGAGAAAAAGACGAAAATCACTCCGAGACCATGGGCTATAGTCCATTGTCTCGAGTGATTGCCGTCTTTTTTTCAAATCCTCAAAAATGATGAAAAACGGCATGCTATAGTATGCCGTCTGAGATGGGCTACAGCCCATGGTCAAAAATTATGAAAAACAAGGATTTGAGAAAAAGACGAAAATCACTCCGAGACCATGGGCTATAGTCCATTGTCTCGAGTGATTTTCGTCTTTTTTCCAAATCCTCAAAAATCATGAAAAACGGCATGCTATAGTATGCCGTCTGAGATGGGCTACATCCCATGGTCAAAATGATGTAAATGAGGATTTGAGAAAAAGACGAAAATCATTCCGAGACCATGCGCTATAGTCCATTGTCTCGAGTGATTTTCATCTTTTTTTCAAATCCTCAAAAATGATGAAAAACAGCATGCTATAGTATGCCGTCTGAGATGGGCTACAGCCCATGGTCAAAAATGAAAAACGAGGATTTAAAAAAAGACGAAAATCACTCTGAGACCATGGGCTATAGTCCATTGTCTCGAGTGATTTTCGTCTTTTTTTCAAATCCTCAAAAATGATGAAAAACGGCATGCTATAGTATGCCGTCTGAGATGGGCTACAGCCCATGGTCAAAATAATGAAAAAGAAGGATTTGAGAAAAAGACGAAAATCACTCCGAGACCATGGGCTATAGTCCATTGTCTCGAGCTATTTCCGTCTTTTTTTCAAATTCTCAAAAATGATGAAAAACGGCATGCTATAGTATGCCGTCTGAGATTTGCTACAGCCCATGGTCAAAAATGAAAAACGAGGATTTGAAAAAAAGACAAAAATCACTCCGAGACCATGGGCTATAGTCCCCCACTCAAGTCTTTACTTTCAAGACCAATTTCAGGAGAACTAAACAAACAAAAGCAGTTTGAATTGTCTGGACCCAGTGGCTCAGTGTGTTAGGACGCTGCCACATGATCGCGAGATGGTTAGTTCAAACCCCACTCAAGTCTTTACTTTCAAGACCGATTTCAGAAGAAGAAAACCAACGAAAAAGCAGTGTTAATTGTCTGGAACCAGTGGCTCAGTGTGTTAGGATGCTGCCACATGATCGGGAGATGGTGAGTTCAAACCCCACTCAAGTCTTTACTTTCAAGACTGATTTCAGAAGAAGAAAACCAACAAAAAAGCAGTGTGAATTGTCTGGACCCAGTGGCTCAGTGTGTTAGGACGCTGCCACATGATCGGGAGATGGTGAGTTCAAACCCCACTCAAGTTCAAACCAAAAAATAAAGGTCCAGGTTGCAATCCCACCCCAGTCTTGATGAAGAAAAACGGAATGCTATAGTATGCCGTCTGAGATGGGCTACAGCCCATGGTCAAAAATGATGAAAAACAAGGATTTGAGAAAAGACGAAAATCACTCCGAGACGATGGGCTATAGTCCATTGTCTCGAGTGATTTCCGTCTTTTTTTCAAATCCTCAAAAATGATGAAAAACGGCATGCTATAGTATGCCGTCTGAGATGGGCTACAGCCCATGGTCAAAAATGATGAAAAACAAGGATTTGAGAAAAGACGAAAATCACTCCGAGACGATGGGCTATAGTCCATTGTCTCGAGTGATTTCCGTCTTTTTTTCAAATCCTCAAAAATGATGAAAAACGGCATGCTATAGTATGCCGTCTGAGATGGGCTACAGCCCATGGTGAAAAATGAAAAACGAGGATTTGAAAAAAAGACGAAAATCACTCCGAGACCATGGGCTATAATCCATTGTCTCGATTGATTTTCATCTTTTTTTCAAATCCTCAAAAATGATGAAAAACGGCATGCTATAGTATGCCGTCTGAGATGGGCTACAGCCCATGGTCAAAAATTATGAAAAACAAGGATTTGAGAAAAGACGAAAATCACTCCGAGACCATGATTTCCGTCTTTTTTTCAAATCCTCAAAAATGATGAAAAACGGCATGCTATAGTATGCCGTCTGAGATGGGCTACAGCCCATGGTCAAAAATGAAAAACGAGGATTTTAAAAAAAGACAAAAATAACTCCGAGACCATGTGCTATAGTCCATTGTCTCGAGTGATTTTTTTATTTTTTTCAAATCCTCAAAAATGATGAAAAACGGGATGCTATAGTATGCCGTCTGAGATGGGCTACAGCCCATGGTCAAAAATGATGAAAAACAAGGATTTGAGAAAAAGACCAAAATCACTCCGAGACCATGGGCTATAGTCCATTGTCTCGAGTGATTTCCGTCTTTTTTTCAAATCCTCAAAAATGATGAAAAACGGCATGCTATAGTATGCCGTCTGAGATGGGCTACAGCCCATGGTCAAAAATGATGAAAAACAAGGATTTGAGAAAAAGACGAAAATCAATCCGAGACCATGGGCTATAGTCCATTGGCTCGAGTGATTGCCGTCTTTTTTTCAAATCCTCAAAAATTATGAAAAACGGCATGCTATAGTATGCCGTCTGAGATGGGCTACAGCCCATGGTCAAAATTATGAAAAACAAGGATTTGAGAAAAAGACGAAAATCACTCCGAGACCATGGGCTATAGTCCATTGTCTCGAGTGATTTCCGTCTTTTTTTCAAATCCTCAAAAATGATGAAAAACGGCATGCTATAGTATGCCGTCTGAGATGGGCTACAGCCAATGGTCAAAAATGATGAAAAACAAGGATTTGAGAAAAAGACGAAAATCACTCCGAGACCATGGGCTATAGTCCATTGTCTCGAGTGATTTTCGTCTTTTTTTCAAATCCTCAAAAATGATGAAAAACGGCATCCTATAGTATGCCGTCTGAGATGGGCTACAGCCCATGGTCAAAAATGATGAAAAACAAGGATTTGAGAAAAATACGAAAATCACTCCGAGACGATGGGCTATAGTCCATTGTCTCGAGTGATTTCCGTCTTTTTTTCAAATCCTCAAAAATGATGAAAAACGGCATGCTATAGTATGCCGTCTAAGATGGGCTACAGCCCATGGTCAAAAATGATGAAAAACAAGGATTTGAGAAAATACGAAAATCACTCCGAGACCATGATTTCCGTCTTTTTTTCAAATCCTCAAAAATGATGAAAAACGGCATGCTATAGTATGCCGTCTGAGATGGGCTACAGCCCATGGTCAAAAATGATGAAAAACAAGGATTTGAGAAAAAGACGAAAATCACTCCGAGACCATGGGCTATAGTCCATTGTCTCGAGTGATTGCCGTCTTTTTTTCAAATCCTCAAAAATGATGAAAAACGGCATGCTATAGTATGCCGTCTGAGATGGGCTACAGCCCATGGTCAAAAATGATGAAAAACAAGGATTTGAGAAAAAGACGAAAATCACTCCGAGACCATGGGCTATAGTCCATTGTCTCGAGTGATTTCCGTCTTTTTTTCAAATCCTCAAAAATGATGAAAAACGGCATGCTATAGTATGCCGTCTGAGATGGGCTACAGCCCATGGTCAAAAATGATGAAAAACAAGGATTTGAGAAAAATACGAAAATCACTCCTAGACCATGGGCTATAGTCCATTATCTCGAGTGATTTCCGTCTTTTTTTCAAATCCTCAAAAATGATGAAAAACGGCATGCTATAGTATGCCGTCTAAGATGGGCTACAGCCCATGGTCAAAAATGATGAAAAACAAGGATTTGAGAAAAGACGAAAATTACTCCGAGACCATGGGCTATAGTCCATTGTCTCGAGTGATTTCCGTCTTTTTTTCAAATCCTCAAAAATGATGAAAAATGGCATGCTATAGTATGAGATGGGCTACAGCCCATGGTCAAAAATGAAAAACGAGGATTTGAGAAAAGGACGAAAATCACTCCGAGACCATGGGCTATAGTCCATTGTCTCGAGTGATTTTCGTCTTTTTTTCAAATCCTCAAAAATGATGAAAAACGGCATGCTATAGTATGCCGTCTGAGATGGGCTACAGCCCATGTTAAAAAATGATGAAAAACAAGGATTTGAGAAAAAGACGAAAATCACTCCGAGACCATGGGCTATAGTCCATTGTCTCGAGTGATTTCCGTCTTTTTTTCAAATCCTCAAAAATGATGAAAAACGGCATGCTATAGTATGAGATGGGTTTACAGCCCATGGTCAAAAATGAAAAACGAGGATTTGAAAAAAGGACGAAAATAGCTCCGAGACCATGGGCTATAGTCCATTGTCTCGAGTGATTTTCGTCTTTTTTTCAAATCCTCAAAAATGATGAAAAACGGCATGCTATAGTATGCCGTCTGAGATGGGCTACAGCCCATGGTCAAAATGATGAAAAACAAGGATTTGAGAAAAAGACGAAAATCACTCCGAGACCATGGGCTATAGTCCATTGTCTCGAGCTATTTCCGTCTTTTTTTCAAATCCTCAAAAATGATGAAAAACGGCATGCTATAGTATGCCGTCTGAGATTTGCTACAGCCCATGGTCAAAAATGAAAAACGAGGATTTGAAAAAAAGACAAATCACTCCGAGACCATTGGCTATAGTCCCCCACTCAAGTCTTTACTTTCAAGACCAATTTCAGGAGAACTAAACAAACAAAAGCAGTGTGAATTGTCTGGACCCAGTGGCTCAGTGTGTTAGGACGCTGCCACATGATCGTGAGATGGTGAGTTCAAACCCCACTCAAGTCTTTACTTTCAAGACCGATTTCAGAAGAAGAAAACCAACGAAAAAGCAGTGTCAATTGTCTGGAACCAGTGGCTCAGTGTGTTAGGACGCTGCCACATGATCGGGAGATGGTGAGTTCAAACCCCACTCAAGTCTTTACTTTCAAGACTGATTTCAGAAGAAGAAAACCAACAAAAAAGCAGTGTGAATTGTCTGGACCCAGTGGCTCAGTGTGTTAGGACGCTGCCACATGATCGGGAGATGGTGAGTTCAAACCCCACTCAAGTTCAAACCAAAAAATAAACGACCAGGGTGCAATCCCACCCCAGTCTTGATGAAGAAAAACGGCATGCTATAGTATGCCGTCTGAGATGGGCTACAGCCCATGGTCAAAAATGATGAAAAACAAGGATTTGAGAAAAGACGAAAATCACTCAGAGACGATGGGCTATAGTCCATTGTCTCGAGTGATTTCCGTCTTTTTTTCAAATCCTCAAAAATGATGAAAAACGGCATGCTATAGTATGCCGTCTGAGATTTGCTACAGCCCATGGTCAAAAATGATGAAAAACAAGGATTTGAGAAAAAGACGAAAATTACTCCGAGACCATGGGCTATAGTTCATTGTCTCGAGTGATTTCCGTCTTTTTTTCAAATCCTCAAAAATGATGAAAAACGGCATGCTATAGTATGAGATGGGCTACAGCCCATGGTCAAAAATGAAAAACGAGGATTTGAAAAAAGGACGAAAATCACTCCGAGACCATGGGCTATAGTCCATTGTCTCGAGTGATTTTCGTCTTTTTTTCAAATCCTCAAAAATGATGAAAAACGGCATCCTATAGTATGCCGTCTGAGATGGGCTACAGCCCATGTTCAAAAATGATGAAAAACAAGGATTTGAGAAAAAGACGAAAATCACTCCGAGACCATGGGCTATAGTCCATTGTCTCGAGTGATTTTCGTCTTTTTTCCAAATCCTCAAAAATCATGAAAAACGGCATGCTATAGTATGCCGTCTGAGATGGGCTACATCCCATGGTCAAAGATGATGTAAATGAGGATTTGAGAAAAAGACGAAAATCATTCCGAGACCATGCGCTATAGTCCATTGTCTCGAGTGATTTTCGTCTTTTTTTCAAATCCTCAAAAATGATGAAAAACAGCATGCTATAGTATGCCGTCTGAGATGGGCTACATCCCATGTTCAAAAATGATGTAAATGAGGATTTGAGAAAAAGACGAAAATCACTCCCAGACCATGGGCTATAGTCCATTGTCTCGAGTGATTTTCGTCTTTTTTTCAAATCCTCAAAAATGATGAAAAACGGCATGCTTTAGTATGCCGTCTGAGATGGGCTCCAGCCCATGGTCAAAATGATGAAAAACAAGGATTTGAGAAAAAGACGAAAATCACTCCGAGACCATGGGCAATAGTCCATTGTCTCGAGCTATTTCCGTCTTTTTTTCAAATCCTCAAAAATGATGAAAAACGGCATGCTATAGTATGCCGTCTGAGATTTGCTACAGCCCATGGTCAAAAATGAAAAACGAGGATTTGAAAAAAAGACAAAAATCACTCCGAGACCATGGGCTATAGTCCCCCACTCAAGTCTTTACTTTCAAGACCAATTTCAGGAGAACTAAACAAACAAAAGCAGTGTGAATTGTCTGGACCCAGTGGCTCAGTGTGTTAGGACGCTGCCACATGATCGCGAGATGGTGAGTTCAAACCCCACTCAAGTCTTTACTTTCAAGACCGATTTCAGAAGAAGAAAACCAACGAAAAAGCAGTGTCAATTGTCTGGAACCAGTGGCTCAGTGTGTTAGGACGCTGCCACATGATCGGGAGATGGTGAGTTCAAACCCCACTCAAGTCTTTACTTTCAAGACTGATTTCAGAAGAAGAAAACCAACAAAAAAGCAGTGTGAATTGTCTGGACCCAGTGGCTCAGTGTGTTAGGACGCTGCCACATGATCGGGAGATGGTGAGTTCAAACCCCACTCAAGTTCAAACCAAAAAATAAAGGTCCAGGGTGCAATCCCACCCCAGTCTTGATGAAGAAAAACGGCATGCTATAGTATGCCGTCTGAGATGGGCTACAGCCCATGGTCAAAAATGATGAAAAACAAGGATTTGAGAAAAGACGAAAATCACTCCGAGACGATGGGCTATAGTCCATTGTCTCGAGTGATTTCCGTCTTTTTTTCAAATCCTCAAAAATGATGAAAAACGGCATGCTATAGTATGCCGTCTGAGATGGGCTACAGCCCATGGTCAAAAATGATGAAAAACAAGGATTTGAGAAAAGACGAAAATCACTCCGAGACCATGATTTCCGTCTTTTTTTCAAATCCTCAAAAATGATGAAAAACGGCATGCTATAGTATGCTGTCTGAGATGGGCTACAGCCCATGGTCAAAAATGATGAAAAACAAGGATTTGAGAAAAAGACGAAAATCACTCCGAGACCATGGGCTATAGTCCATTGTCTCGAGTGATTGCCGTCTTTTTTTCAAATCCTCAAAAATGATGAAAAACGGCATGCTATAGTATGCCGTCTGAGATGGGCTACAGCCCATGGTCAAAAATGATGAAAAACAAGGATTTAAGAAAAGACGAAAATCACTCCGAGACGATGGGCTATAGTCCATTGTCTTGAGTGATTTCCGTCTTTTTTTCAAATCCTCAAAAATGATGAAAAACGGCATGCTATAGTATGCCGTCTGAGATGGTCTCGGAGGGCATGCTATAGTATGTAGTTTTTCACGATTTCAGAGGATTTGGAAAAAATGTGAAAATCACAGAAAGCGAAAGGCTATAGTCCATGGTCTCGGAGGGCATGCTATAGTATGTCGTTTTTCACGATTTCAGAGGATTTGAAAAAAAGGTGAAAATCACGGAAGCGAAAGGCTATAGTCCATGGTCTCGGAGGGTTTTTCACGATTTCGGAGGATTTGAAAAGATTGTGAAAATCACGTAAAAGCGAAAGGCTACAGTCCATGGTCTCGGAGTGAACAGAAATCATAAGTAATAAATAGACTTGGTAGCCTAAGTGTAGGGAGTACAAACAGAGAACATGGGGGTTATCATCTATGAAAAGGCAACACAATGAGCAGAAACTTAAAATAAACCATGTAAATACAACAAATTGAGCCGAGCACTGCAGGGACTTGAACCCCGTTCTGGTAAACCAGGAGTACCACACCAGTGCCTTTGTTTTGTTGTAATTTACAGGTCCATTAAATGATGATACATGATAAATGATGATAAATGATGATGAATGATGATAAATGATGATGAATAATGATAAATGATGATAAATGATAAAAAATTATAAATGATAAAGTGATTTCCGTCTTTTTTTCAAATCCTCAAAAATGATGAAAAACGGCATGCTATAGTATGCCGTCTGAGATGGGCTACAACATGGTCAAAAATGATGAAAAACAAGGATTTGAGAAAAAGACGAAAATCACTCCGAGACCATGGGCTATAGTCCATTGTCTCGAGTGATTTCCGTCTTTTTTTCAAATCCTCAAAAATGATGAAAAACGGCATGCTATAGTATGCCGTCTGTGATGGGCTACAGCCCATGGTCAAAAATAATGAAAAACAAGGATTTGAGAAAAGACGAAAATCACTCCGAGACGATGGGCTAAAGTCCATTGTCTCGAGTGATTTCCGTCTTTTTTTCAAATCCTCAAAAATGATGAAAAACGGCATGCTATAGTATGCCGTCTGAGATGGGCTACAGCCCATGGTCAAAAATGATGAAAAACAAGGATTTGAGAAAAAGACGAAAATCACTCCGAGACCATGGGCTATAGTCCATTGTCTCGAGTGATTTTCGTCTTTTTTCCAAATCCTCAAAAATCATGAAAAACGGCATGCTATAGTATGCCGTCTGAGATGGGCTACATCCCATGGTCAAAAATGATGTAAATGAGGATTTGAGAAAAAGACAAAAATCATTCCGAGACCATGCGCTATAGTCCATTGTCTCGAGTGATTTCCGTCTTTTTTTCAAATCCTCAAAAATGATGAAAAACGGCATGCTATAGTATGCCGTCTGAGATGGGCTACAGCCCATGGTCAAAAATGATGAAAAACAAGGATTTGAGAAAAAGACGAAAATCACTCCGAGACCATGGGCTATAGTCCATTGTCTCGAGTGATTTCCGTCTTTTTTTCAAATCCTCAAAAATTATGAAAAACGGCATGCTATAGTATGCCGTCTGAGATGGGCTACAGCCCATGGTCAAAAATGATGAAAAACAAGGATTTGAGAAAAAGACGAAAATCACTCCGAGACCATGGGCTATAGTCCATTGTCTCGAGTGATTGCCGTCTTTTTTTCAAATCCTCAAAAATGATGAAAAACGGCATGCTATAGTATGCCGTCTGAGATGGGCTACAGCCCATGGTCAAAAATTATGAAAAACAAGGATTTGAGAAAAAGACGAAAATCACTCCGAGACCATGGGCTATAGTCCATTGTCTCGAGTGATTTTCGTCTTTTTTCCAAATCCTAAAAAATCATGAAAAACGGCATGCTATAGTATGCCGTCTGAGATGGGCTACATCCCATGGTCAAAATGATGTAAATGAGGATTTGAGAAAAAGACGAAAATCATTCCGAGACCATGCGCTATAGTCCATTGTCTCGAGTGATTTTCATCTTTTTTTCAAATCCTCAAAAATGATGAAAAACAGCATGCTATAGTATGCCGTCTGAGATGGGCTACAGCCCATGGTCAAAAATGAAAAACGAGGATTTAAAAAAAGACGAAAATCACTCTGAGACCATGGGCTATAGTCCATTGTCTCGAGTGATTTTCGTCTTTTTTTCAAATCCTCAAAAATGATGAAAAACGGCATGCTATAGTATGCCGTCTGAGATGGGCTACAGCCCATGGTCAAAATGATGAAAAAGAAGGATTTGAGAAAAAGACGAAAATCACTCCGAGACCATGGGCTATAGTCCATTGTCTCGAGCTCTTTCCGTCTTTTTTTCAAATTCTCAAAAATGATGAAAAACGGCATGCTATAGTATGCCGTCTGAGATTTGCTACAGCCCATGGTCAAAAATGAAAAACGAGGATTTGAAAAAAAGACAAAAATCACTCCGAGACCATGGGCTATAGTCCCCCACTCAAGTCTTTACTTTCAAGACCAATTTCAGGAGAACTAAACAAACAAAAGCAGTGTGAATTGTCTGGACCCAGTGGCTCAGTGTGTTAGGACGCTGCCACATGATCGCGAGATGGTTAGTTCAAACCCCACTCAAGTCTTTACTTTCAAGACCGATTTCAGAAGAAGAAAACCAACGAAAAAGCAGTGTTAATTGTCTGGAACCAGTGGCTCAGTGTGTTAGGATGCTGCCACATGATCGGGAGATGGTGAGTTCAAACCCCACTCAAGTTCAAACCAAAAAATAAACGACCAGGGTGCAATCCCACCCCAGTCTTGATGAAGAAAAACGGCATGCTATAGTATGCCGTCTGAGATGGGCTACAGCCCATGGTCAAAAATGATGAAAAACAAGGATTTGAGAAAAGACGAAAATCACTCAGAGACGATGGGCTATAGTCCATTGTCTCGAGTGATTTCCGTCTTTTTTTCAAATCCTCAAAAATGATGAAAAACGGCATGCTATAGTATGCCGTCTGAGATTTGCTACAGCCCATGGTCAAAAATGATGAAAAACAAGGATTTGAGAAAAAGACGAAAATTACTCCGAGACCATGGGCTATAGTTCATTGTCTCGAGTGATTTCCGTCTTTTTTTCAAATCCTCAAAAATGATGAAAAACGGCATGCTATAGTATGAGATGGGCTACAGCCCATGGTCAAAAATGAAAAACGAGGATTTGAAAAAAGGACGAAAATCACTCCGAGACCATGGGCTATAGTCCATTGTCTCGAGTGATTTTCGTCTTTTTTTCAAATCCTCAAAAATGATGAAAAACGGCATCCTATAGTATGCCGTCTGAGATGGGCTACAGCCCATGTTCAAAAATGATGAAAAACAAGGATTTGAGAAAAAGACGAAAATCACTCCGAGACCATGGGCTATAGTCCATTGTCTCGAGTGATTTTCGTCTTTTTTCCAAATCCTCAAAAATCATGAAAAACGGCATGCTATAGTATGCCGTCTGAGATGGGCTACATCCCATGGTCAAAAATGATGTAAATGAGGATTTGAGAAAAAGACGAAAATCATTCCGAGACCATGCGCTATAGTCCATTGTCTCGAGTGATTTTCGTCTTTTTTTCAAATCCTCAAAAATGATGAAAAACAGCATGCTATAGTATGCCGTCTGAGATGGGCTACATCCCATGTTCAAAAATGATGTAAATGAGGATTTGAGAAAAAGACGAAAATCACTCCCAGACCATGGGCTATAGTCCATTGTCTCGAGTGATTTTCGTCTTTTTTTCAAATCCTCAAAAATGATGAAAAACGGCATGCTTTAGTATGCCGTCTGAGATGGGCTCCAGCCCATGGTCAAAATGATGAAAAACAAGGATTTGAGAAAAAGACGAAAATCACTCCGAGACCATGGGCAATAGTCCATTGTCTCGAGCTATTTCCGTCTTTTTTTCAAATCCTCAAAAATGATGAAAAACGGCATGCTATAGTATGCCGTCTGAGATTTGCTACAGCCCATGGTCAAAAATGAAAAACGAGGATTTGAAAAAAAGACAAAAATCACTCCGAGACCATGGGCTATAGTCCCCCACTCAAGTCTTTACTTTCAAGACCAATTTCAGGAGAACTAAACAAACAAAAGCAGTGTGAATTGTCTGGACCCAGTGGCTCAGTGTGTTAGGACGCTGCCACATGATCGCGAGATGGTGAGTTCAAACCCCACTCAAGTCTTTACTTTCAAGACCGATTTCAGAAGAAGAAAACCAACGAAAAAGCAGTGTCAATTGTCTGGAACCAGTGGCTCAGTGTGTTAGGACGCTGCCACATGATCGGGAGATGGTGAGTTCAAACCCCACTCAAGTCTTTACTTTCAAGACTGATTTCAGAAGAAGAAAACCAACAAAAAAGCAGTGTGAATTGTCTGGACCCAGTGGCTCAGTGTGTTAGGACGCTGCCACATGATCGGGAGATGGTGAGTTCAAACCCCACTCAAGTTCAAACCAAAAAATAAAGGTCCAGGGTGCAATCCCACCCCAGTCTTGATGAAGAAAAACGGCATGCTATAGTATGCCGTCTGAGATGGGCTACAGCCCATGGTCAAAAATGATGAAAAACAAGGATTTGAGAAAAGACGAAAATCACTCCGAGACGATGGGCTATAGTCCATTGTCTCGAGTGATTTCCGTCTTTTTTTCAAATCCTCAAAAATGATGAAAAACAGCATGCTATAGTATGCCGTCTGAGATGGGCTACATCCCATGTTCAAAAATGATGTAAATGAGGATTTGAGAAAAAGACGAAAATCACTCCCAGACCATGGGCTATAGTCCATTGTCTCGAGTGATTTTCGTCTTTTTTTCAAATCCTCAAAAATGATGAAAAACGGCATGCTTTAGTATGCCGTCTGAGATGGGCTCCAGCCCATGGTCAAAATGATGAAAAACAAGGATTTGAGAAAAAGACGAAAATCACTCCGAGACCATGGGCAATAGTCCATTGTCTCGAGCTATTTCCGTCTTTTTTTCAAATCCTCAAAAATGATGAAAAACGGCATGCTATAGTATGCCGTCTGAGATTTGCTACAGCCCATGGTCAAAAATGAAAAACGAGGATTTGAAAAAAAGACAAAAATCACTCCGAGACCATGGGCTATAGTCCCCCACTCAAGTCTTTACTTTCAAGACCAATTTCAGGAGAACTAAACAAACAAAAGCAGTGTGAATTGTCTGGACCCAGTGGCTCAGTGTGTTAGGACGCTGCCACATGATCGCGAGATGGTGAGTTCAAACCCCACTCAAGTCTTTACTTTCAAGACCGATTTCAGAAGAAGAAAACCAACGAAAAAGCAGTGTCAATTGTCTGGAACCAGTGGCTCAGTGTGTTAGGACGCTGCCACATGATCGGGAGATGGTGAGTTCAAACCCCACTCAAGTCTTTACTTTCAAGACTGATTTCAGAAGAAGAAAACCAACAAAAAAGCAGTGTGAATTGTCTGGACCCAGTGGCTCAGTGTGTTAGGACGCTGCCACATGATCGGGAGATGGTGAGTTCAAACCCCACTCAAGTTCAAACCAAAAAATAAAGGTCCAGGGTGCAATCCCACCCCAGTCTTGATGAAGAAAAACGGCATGCTATAGTATGCCGTCTGAGATGGGCTACAGCCCATGGTCAAAAATGATGAAAAACAAGGATTTGAGAAAAGACGAAAATCACTCCGAGACGATGGGCTATAGTCCATTGTCTCGAGTGATTTCCGTCTTTTTTTCAAATCCTCAAAAATGATGAAAAACGGCATGCTATAGTATGCCGTCTGAGATGGGCTACAGCCCATGGTCAAAAATGATGAAAAACAAGGATTTGAGAAAAGACGAAAATCACTCCGAGACCATGATTTCCGTCTTTTTTTCAAATCCTCAAAAATGATGAAAAACGGCATGCTATAGTATGCTGTCTGAGATGGGCTACAGCCCATGGTCAAAAATGATGAAAAACAAGGATTTGAGAAAAAGACGAAAATCACTCCGAGACCATGGGCTATAGTCCATTGTCTCGAGTGATTGCCGTCTTTTTTTCAAATCCTCAAAAATGATGAAAAACGGCATGCTATAGTATGCCGTCTGAGATGGGCTACAGCCCATGGTCAAAAATGATGAAAAACAAGGATTTAAGAAAAGACGAAAATCACTCCGAGACGATGGGCTATAGTCCATTGTCTTGAGTGATTTCCGTCTTTTTTTCAAATCCTCAAAAATGATGAAAAACGGCATGCTATAGTATGCCGTCTGAGATGGTCTCGGAGGGCATGCTATAGTATGTAGTTTTTCACGATTTCAGAGGATTTGGAAAAAATGTGAAAATCACAGAAAGCGAAAGGCTATAGTCCATGGTCTCGGAGGGCATGCTATAGTATGTCGTTTTTCACGATTTCAGAGGATTTGAAAAAAAGGTGAAAATCACGGAAGCGAAAGGCTATAGTCCATGGTCTCGGAGGGTTTTTCACGATTTCGGAGGATTTGAAAAGATTGTGAAAATCACGTAAAAGCGAAAGGCTACAGTCCATGGTCTCGGAGTGAACAGAAATCATAAGTAATAAATAGACTTGGTAGCCTAAGTGTAGGGAGTACAAACAGAGAACATGGGGGTTATCATCTATGAAAAGGCAACACAATGAGCAGAAACTTAAAATAAACCATGTAAATACAACAAATTGAGCCGAGCACTGCAGGGACTTGAACCCCGTTCTGGTAAACCAGGAGTACCACACCAGTGCCTTTGTTTTGTTGTAATTTACAGGTCCATTAAATGATGATACATGATAAATGATGATAAATGATGATGAATGATGATAAATGATGATGAATAATGATAAATGATGATAAATGATAAAAAATTATAAATGATAAAGTGATTTCCGTCTTTTTTTCAAATCCTCAAAAATTATGAAAAACGGCATGCTATAGTATGCCGTCTGAGATGGGCTACAACATGGTCAAAAATGATGAAAAACAAGGATTTGAGAAAAAGACGAAAATCACTCCGAGACCATGGGCTATAGTCCATTGTCTCGAGTGATTTCCGTCTTTTTTTCAAATCCTCAAAAATGATGAAAAACGGCATGCTATAGTATGCCGTCTGTGATGGGCTACAGCCCATGGTCAAAAATAATGAAAAACAAGGATTTGAGAAAAGACGAAAATCACTCCGAGACGATGGGCTAAAGTCCATTGTCTCGAGTGATTTCCGTCTTTTTTTCAAATCCTCAAAAATGATGAAAAACGGCATGCTATAGTATGCCGTCTGAGATGGGCTACAGCCCATGGTCAAAAATGATGAAAAACAAGGATTTGAGAAAAAGACGAAAATCACTCCGAGACCATGGGCTATAGTCCATTGTCTCGAGTGATTTTCGTCTTTTTTCCAAATCCTCAAAAATCATGAAAAACGGCATGCTATAGTATGCCGTCTGAGATGGGCTACATCCCATGGTCAAAAATGATGTAAATGAGGATTTGAGAAAAAGACAAAAATCATTCCGAGACCATGCGCTATAGTCCATTGTCTCGAGTGATTTCCGTCTTTTTTTCAAATCCTCAAAAATGATGAAAAACGGCATGCTATAGTATGCCGTCTGAGATGGGCTACAGCCCATGGTCAAAAATGATGAAAAACAAGGATTTGAGAAAAAGACGAAAATCACTCCGAGACCATGGGCTATAGTCCATTGTCTCGAGTGATTTCCGTCTTTTTTTCAAATCCTCAAAAATTATGAAAAACGGCATGCTATAGTATGCCGTCTGAGATGGGCTACAGCCCATGGTCAAAAATGATGAAAAACAAGGATTTGAGAAAAAGACGAAAATCACTCCGAGACCATGGGCTATAGTCCATTGTCTCGAGTGATTGCCGTCTTTTTTTCAAATCCTCAAAAATGATGAAAAACGGCATGCTATAGTATGCCGTCTGAGATGGGCTACAGCCCATGGTCAAAAATTATGAAAAACAAGGATTTGAGAAAAAGACGAAAATCACTCCGAGACCATGGGCTATAGTCCATTGTCTCGAGTGATTTTCGTCTTTTTTCCAAATCCTAAAAAATCATGAAAAACGGCATGCTATAGTATGCCGTCTGAGATGGGCTACATCCCATGGTCAAAATGATGTAAATGAGGATTTGAGAAAAAGACGAAAATCATTCCGAGACCATGCGCTATAGTCCATTGTCTCGAGTGATTTTCATCTTTTTTTCAAATCCTCAAAAATGATGAAAAACAGCATGCTATAGTATGCCGTCTGAGATGGGCTACAGCCCATGGTCAAAAATGAAAAACGAGGATTTAAAAAAAGACGAAAATCACTCTGAGACCATGGGCTATAGTCCATTGTCTCGAGTGATTTTCGTCTTTTTTTCAAATCCTCAAAAATGATGAAAAACGGCATGCTATAGTATGCCGTCTGAGATGGGCTACAGCCCATGGTCAAAATGATGAAAAAGAAGGATTTGAGAAAAAGACGAAAATCACTCCGAGACCATGGGCTATAGTCCATTGTCTCGAGCTCTTTCCGTCTTTTTTTCAAATTCTCAAAAATGATGAAAAACGGCATGCTATAGTATGCCGTCTGAGATTTGCTACAGCCCATGGTCAAAAATGAAAAACGAGGATTTGAAAAAAAGACAAAAATCACTCCGAGACCATGGGCTATAGTCCCCCACTCAAGTCTTTACTTTCAAGACCAATTTCAGGAGAACTAAACAAACAAAAGCAGTGTGAATTGTCTGGACCCAGTGGCTCAGTGTGTTAGGACGCTGCCACATGATCGCGAGATGGTTAGTTCAAACCCCACTCAAGTCTTTACTTTCAAGACCGATTTCAGAAGAAGAAAACCAACGAAAAAGCAGTGTTAATTGTCTGGAACCAGTGGCTCAGTGTGTTAGGATGCTGCCACATGATCGGGAGATGGTGAGTTCAAACCCCACTCAAGTCTTTACTTTCAAGACTGATTTCAGAAGAAGAAAACCAACAAAAAAGCAGTGTGAATTGTCTGGACCCAGTGGCTCAGTGTGTTAGGACGCTGCCACATGATCGGGAGATGGTGAGTTCAAACCCCACTCAAGTTCAAACCAAAAAATAAAGGTCCAGGTTGCAATCCCACCCCAGTCTTGATGAAGAAAAACGGAATGCTATAGTATGCCGTCTGAGATGGGCTACAGCCCATGGTCAAAAATGATGAAAAACAAGGATTTGAGAAAAGACGAAAATCACTCCGAGACGATGGGCTATAGTCCATTGTCTCGAGTGATTTCCGTCTTTTTTTCAAATCCTCAAAAATGATGAAAAACGGCATGCTATAGTATGCCGTCTGAGATGGGCTACAGCCCATGGTCAAAAATGATGAAAAACAAGGATTTGAGAAAAGACGAAAATCACTCCGAGACGATGGGCTATAGTCCATTGTCTCGAGTGATTTCCGTCTTTTTTTCAAATCCTCAAAAATGATGAAAAACGGCATGCTATAGTATGCCGTCTGAGATGGGCTACAGCCCATGGTGAAAAATGAAAAACGAGGATTTGAAAAAAAGACGAAAATCACTCCGAGACCATGGGCTATAATCCATTGTCTCGATTGATTTTCATCTTTTTTTCAAATCCTCAAAAATGATGAAAAACGGCATGCTATAGTATGCCGTCTGAGATGGGCTACAGCCCATGGTCAAAAATGATGAAAAACAAGGATTTGAGAAAAGACGAAAATCACTCCGAGACCATGATTTCCGTCTTTTTTTCAAATCCTCAAAAATGATGAAAAACGGCATGCTATAGTATGCCGTCTGAGATGGGCTACAGCCCATGGTCAAAAATGAAAAACGAGGATTTTAAAAAAAGACAAAAATAACTCCGAGACCATGTGCTATAGTCCATTGTCTCGAGTGATTTTTTTATTTTTTTCAAATCCTCAAAAATGATGAAAAACGGGATGCTATAGTATGCCGTCTGAGATGGGCTACAGCCCATGGTCAAAAATGATGAAAAACAAGGATTTGAGAAAAAGACCAAAATCACTCCGAGACCATGGGCTATAGTCCATTGTCTCGAGTGATTTCCGTCTTTTTTTCAAATCCTCAAAAATGATGAAAAACGGCATGCTATAGTATGCCGTCTGAGATGGGCTACAGCCCATGGTCAAAAATGATGAAAAACAAGGATTTGAGAAAAAGACGAAAATCAATCCGAGACCATGGGCTATAGTCCATTGGCTCGAGTGATTGCCGTCTTTTTTTCAAATCCTCAAAAATTATGAAAAACGGCATGCTATAGTATGCCGTCTGAGATGGGCTACAGCCCATGGTCAAAATTATGAAAAACAAGGATTTGAGAAAAAGACGAAAATCACTCCGAGACCATGGGCTATAGTCCATTGTCTCGAGTGATTTCCGTCTTTTTTTCAAATCCTCAAAAATGATGAAAAACGGCATGCTATAGTATGCCGTCTGAGATTTGCTACAGCCCATGGTCAAAAATGATGAAAAACAAGGATTTGAGAAAAAGACGAAAATTACTCCGAGACCATGGGCTATAGTCCATTGTCTCGAGTGATTTCCGTCTTTTTTTCAAATCCTCAAAAATGATGAAAAACGGCATGCTATATTATGAGATGGGCTACAGCCCATGGTCAAAAATGAAAAACGAGGATTTGAAAAAAGGACGAAAATCACTCCGAGACCATGGGCTATAGTCCATTGTCTCGAGTGATTTTCATCTTTTTTTCAAATCCTCAAAAATGATGAAAAACGGCATGCTATATTATGCCGTCTGAGATGGGCTACAGCCCATGGTCAAAAATGATGAAAAACAAGGATTTGAGAAAAAGACGAAAATCACTCCGAGACCATGGGCTATATAGTCCATTGTCTCGAGTGATTTCCGTCTGATTTTTTCAAATCCTCAAAAATGATGAAAAACTGCATGCTATAGTATGCCGTCTGAGATGGGCTACAGCCCATGGTCAAAAATGAAAAACGAGGACTTGAAAAAAAGACGAAAATCACTCCGAGACCATGGGCTATAGTCCCCCACTCAAGTCTTTACTTTCAAGACCAATTTCAGGAGAACTAAACAAACAAAAGCAGTGTGAATTGTCTGGACCCAGTGGCTCAGTGTGTTAGGACGCTGCCACATGATCGGGAGATGGTGAGTTCAAACCCCACTCAAGTCTTTACTTTCAAGACCGATTTCAGAAGAAAAAAACCAACGAAAAAGCAGTGTGAATTGTCTGGACCCAGTGGCTCAGTGTGTTAGGACGCTGCCACATGATCGGGAGATGGTGAGTTCAAACCCCAGTCGAGTTCAAACCAAAAAATAAAGGTCCAGGGTGCAATCCCACCCCAGTCTTGATGATGAAAAACGGCATGTTATAGTATGCCGTCTGAGATGGGCTACAGCCCATGGTCAAAAATGATGAAAAACAAGGATTTGAGAAAAGACAAAAATCACTCCGAGACCATGGGCTATAGTCCATTGTCTCGAGTGATTTTCGTCTTTTTTTCAAATCCTCAAAAATGATGAAAAACGGCATGCTATAGTATGCCGTCTGAGATGGGCTACAGCCCATGGTCAAAAATGATGAAAAACAAGTATTTGAGAAAAAGACGAAAATCACTCCGAGACCATGGGCTATAGTCCATTGTCTCGAGTGATTTTCGTCTTTTTTTCAAATCCTCAAAAATGATGAAAAACGGCATGCTATATTATGAGATGGGCTACAGCCCATGGTCAAAAATGAAAAACGAGGATTTGAAAAAAGGACGAAAATCACTCCGAGACCATGGGCTATAGTCCATTGTCTCGAGTGATTTCCGTCTTTTTTTCAAATCCTCAAAAATGATGAAAAACGGCATGCTATATTATGAGATGGGCTACAGCCCATGGTCAAAAATGAAAAACGAGGATTTGAAAAAAGGACGAAAATCACTCCGAGACCATTGTCTCGAGTGATTTTCGTCTTTTTTTCAAATCCTCAAAAATGATGAAAAACGGCATGCTATAGTATGCCGTCTGAGATGGGCTACAGCCCATGGTCAAAAATGATGAAAAACAAGGATTTGAGAAAAAGACGAAAATCACTCCGAGACCATGGGCTATAGTCCATTGTCTCGAGTGATTTTCGTCTTTTTTTCAAATCCTCAAAAATGATGAAAAACGGCATGCTATAGTATGCCGTCTGAGATGGGCTACATCCCATGGTCAAAAATGATGTAAATGAGGATTTGAGAAAAAGACGAAAATCACTCCGAGACCATGGGCTATAGTCCATTGTCTCGAGTGATTTTCGTCTTTTTTTCAAATCCTCAAAAATGATGAAAAACAGCATGGTATAGTATGCCGTCTGAGATGGGCTACAGCCCATGGTCAAAAATGATGTAAATGAGGATTTGAGAAAAAGACGAAAATCACTCCGAGACCATGGGCTATAGTCCATTGTCTCGAGTGATTGCCGTCTTTTTTTCAAATCCTCAAAAATGATGAAAAACGGCATGCTATAGTATGCCGTCTGAGATGGGCTACAGCCCATGGTCAAAATTATGAAAAACAAGGATTTGAGAAAAAGACGAAAATCACTCCGAGACCATGGGCTATAGTCCATTGTCTCGAGTGATTTCCGTCTTTTTTTCAAATCCTCAAAAATGATGAAAAACGGCATGCTATATTATGAGATGGGCTACAGCCCATGGTCAAAAATGAAAAACGAGGATTTGAAAAAAGGACGAAAATCACTCCGAGACCATTGTCTCGAGTGATTTTCGTCTTTTTTTCAAATCCTCAAAAATGATGAAAAACGGCATGCTATAGTATGCCGTCTGAGATGGGCTACAGCCCATGGTCAAAAATGATGAAAAACAAGGATTTGAGAAAAAGACGAAAATCACTCCGAGACCATGGGCTATAGTCCATTGTCTCGAGTGATTTTCGTCTTTTTTTCAAATCCTCAAAAATGATGAAAAACGGCATGCTATAGTATGCCGTCTGAGATGGGCTACATCCCATGGTCAAAAATGATGTAAATGAGGATTTGAGAAAAAGACGAAAATCACTCCGAGACCATGGGCTATAGTCCATTGTCTCGAGTGATTTTCGTCTTTTTTTCAAATCCTCAAAAATGATGAAAAACAGCATGGTATAGTATGCCGTCTGAGATGGGCTACAGCCCATGGTCAAAAATGATGTAAATGAGGATTTGAGAAAAAGACGAAAATCACTCCGAGACCATGGGCTATAGTCCATTGTCTCGAGTGATTGCCGTCTTTTTTTCAAATCCTCAAAAATGATGAAAAACGGCATGCTATAGTATGCCGTCTGAGATGGGCTACAGCCCATGGTCAAAATTATGAAAAACAAGGATTTGAGAAAAAGACGAAAATCACTCCGAGACCATGGGCTATAGTCCATTGTCAAGAGTGATTTCCGTCTTTTTTTCAAATCCTCAAAAATGATGAAAAACGGCATGCTATATTATGAGATGGGCTACAGCCCATGGTCAAAAATGAAAAACGAGGATTTGAAAAAAGGACGAAAATCACTCCGAGACCATGGGCTATAGTCCATTGTCTCGAGTGATTTTCGTCTTTTTTTCAAATCCTCAAAAATGATGAAAAACGGCATGCTATAGTATGCCGTCTGAGATGGGCTACAGCCCATGGTCAAAATTATGAAAAACAAGGATTTGAGAAAAAGACGAAAGTCACTCCGAGACCATGGGCTATAGTCCATTGTCTCGAGTGATTTCCGTCTTTTTTTCAAATCCTCAAAAATGATGAAAAACGGCATGCTATATTATGAGATGGGCTACAGCCCATGGTCAAAAATGAAAAACGAGGATTTGAAAAAAGGACGAAAATCACTCCGAGACCATGGGCTATAGTCCATTGTCTCGAGTGATTTTCGTCTTTTTTTCAAATCCTCAAAAATGATGAAAAACGGCATGCTATAGTATGCCGTCTGAGATGGGCTACAGCCCATGGTCAAAATTATGAAAAACAAGGATTTGAGAAAAAGACGAAAGTCACTCCGAGACCATGGGCTATAGTCCATTGTCTCGAGTGATTTCCGTCTTTTTTTCAAATCCTCAAAAATTATGAAAAACGGCATGCTATAGTATGCCGTCTGAGATGGGCTACAGCCCATGGTCAAAAATGAAAAACGAGGATTTGAAAAAAGGACGAAAATCACTCCGAGACCATGGGCTATAGTCCATTGTCTCGAGTGATTTTCGTCTTTTTTTCAAATCCTCAAAAATGATGAAAAACGGCATGCTATAGTATGCCGTCTGAGATGGGCTACAGCCCATGGTCAAAATTATGAAAAACAAGGATTTGAGAAAAAGACGAAAGTCACTCCGAGACCATGGGCTATAGTCCATTGTCTCGAGTGATTTCCGTCTTTTTTTCAAATCCTCAAAAATTATGAAAAACGGCATGCTATAGTATGCCGTCTGAGATGGGCTACAGCCCATGGTCAAAAATGATGTAAATGAGGATTTGAGAAAAAGACGAAAATCACTCCGAGACCATGGGCTATAGTCCATTGTCTCGAGTGATTTCCGTCTTTTTTTCAAATCCTCAAAAATGATGAAAAACGGCATGCTATAGTATGCCGTCTGAGATGGGCTACAGCCCATGGTCAAAATTATGAAAAACAAGGATTTGAGAAAAAGACGAAAGTCACTCCGAGACCATGGGCTATAGTCCATTGTCTCGAGTGATTTCCGTCTTTTTTTCAAATCCTCAAAAATGATGAAAAACGGCATGCTATATTATGAGATGGGCTACAGCCCATGGTCAAAAATGAAAAACGAGGATTTGAAAAAAGGACGAAAATCACTCCGAGACCATGGGCTATAGTCCATTGTCTCGAGTGATTTTCGTCTTTTTTTCAAATCCTCAAAAATGATGAAAAACGGCATGCTATAGTATGCCGTCTGAGATGGGCTACAGCCCATGGTCAAAATTATGAAAAACAAGGATTTGAGAAAAAGACGAAAGTCACTCCGAGACCATGGGCTATAGTCCATTGTCTCGAGTGATTTCCGTCTTTTTTTCAAATCCTCAAAAATTATGAAAAACGGCATGCTATAGTATGCCGTCTGAGATGGGCTACAGCCCATGGTCAAAAATGAAAAACGAGGATTTGAAAAAAGGACGAAAATCACTCCGAGACCATGGGCTATAGTCCATTGTCTCGAGTGATTTTCGTCTTTTTTTCAAATCCTCAAAAATGATGAAAAACGGCATGCTATAGTATGCCGTCTGAGATGGGCTACAGCCCATGGTCAAAATTATGAAAAACAAGGATTTGAGAAAAAGACGAAAGTCACTCCGAGACCATGGGCTATAGTCCATTGTCTCGAGTGATTTCCGTCTTTTTTTCAAATCCTCAAAAATTATGAAAAACGGCATGCTATAGTATGCCGTCTGAGATGGGCTACAGCCCATGGTCAAAAATGATGTAAATGAGGATTTGAGAAAAAGACGAAAATCACTCCGAGACCATGGGCTATAGTCCATTGTCTCGAGTGATTTCCGTCTTTTTTTCAAATCCTCAAAAATGATGAAAAACGGCATGCTATAGTATGCCGTCTGAGATGGGCTACAGCCCATGGTAAAAATTATGAAAAACAAGGATTTGAGAAAAAGACGAAAGTCACTCCGAGACCATGGGCTATAGTCCATTGTCTCGAGTGATTTCCGTCTTTTTTTCAAATCCTCAAAAATTATGAAAAACGGCATGCTATAGTATGCCGTCTGAGATGGGCTACAGCCCATGGTCAAAAATGATGTAAATGAGGATTTGAGAAAAAGACGAAAATCACTCCGAGACCATGGGCTATAGTCCATTGTCTCGAGTGATTTCCGTCTTTTTTTCAAATCCTCAAAAATGATGAAAAACGGCATGCTATAGTATGCCGTCTGAGATGGGCTACAGCCCATGGTCAAAATTATGAAAAACAAGGATTTGAGAAAAAGACGAAAGTCACTCCGAGACCATGGGCTATAGTCCATTGTCTCGAGTGATTTCCGTCTTTTTTTCAAATCCTCAAAAATTATGAAAAACGGCATGCTATAGTATGCCGTCTGAGATGGGCTACAGCCCATGGTCAAAAATGATGTAAATGAGGATTTGAGAAAAAGACGAAAATCACTCCGAGACCATGGGCTATAGTCCATTGTCTCGAGTGATTTCCGTCTTTTTTTCAAATCCTCAAAAATGATGAAAAACGGCATGCTATAGTATGCCGTCTGAGATGGGCTACATCCCATGGTCAAAAATGATGTAAATGAGGATTTGAGAAAAAGACGAAAATCACTCCGAGACCATGGGCTATAGTCCATTGTCTCGAGTGATTTTCGTCTTTTTTTCAAATCCTCAAAAATGATGAAAAACAGCATGGTATAGTATGCCGTCTGAGATGGGCTACAGCCCATGGTCAAAAATGATGTAAATGAGGATTTGAGAAAAAGACGAAAATCACTCCGAGACCATGGGCTATAGTCCATTGTCTCGAGTGATTTTCGTCTTTTTTTCAAATCCTCAAAAATGATGAAAAACGGCATGCTATAGTATGCCGTCTGAGATGGGCTACAGCCCATGGTCAAAAATGATGAAAAACAAGGATTTGAGAAAAAGACGAAAATCACTCCGAGACCATGGGCTATAGTCCATTGTCTCGAGTGATTTCCGTCTTTTTTTCAAATCCTCAAAAATGATGAAAAACGGCATGCTATAGTATGCCGTCTGAGATGGGCTACAGCCCATGGTCAAAATTATGAAAAACAAGGATTTGAGAAAAAGACGAAAATCACTCCGAGACCATGGGCTATAGTCCATTGTCTCGAGTGATTTCCGTCTTTTTTTCAAATCCTCAAAAATGATGAAAAACGGCATGCTATAGTATGCCGTCTGAGATTTGCTACAGCCCATGGTCAAAATGATGAAAAACAAGGATTTGAAAAAAGACAAATTACTCCGAGACCATGGGCTATAGTCCATTGTCTCGAGTGATTTCCGTCTTTTTTTCAAATCCTCAAAAATGATGAAATAACGGCATGCTATATTATGAGATGGGCTACAGCCCATGGTCAAAAATGAAAAACGAGGATTTGAAAAAAGGACGAAAATCACTCCGAGAGACCATGAGCTATAGTCCATTGTCTCGAGTGATTTTCGTCTTTTTTTCAAATCCTCAAAACTGATGAAAAACGGCATGCTATATTATGCCGTCTGAGATGGGCTACAGCCCATGGTCAAAAATGATGAAAAACAAGGATTTGAGAAAAAGACGAAAATCACTCCGAGACCATGGGCTATAGTCCATTGTCTCGAGTGATTTTCGTCTTTTTTTCAAATCCTCAAAAATGATGAAAAACAGCATGGTATAGTATGCCGTCTGAGATGGGCTACAGCCCATGGTCAAAAATGATGTAAATGAGGATTTGAGAAAAAGACGAAAATCACTCCGAGACCATGGGCTATAGTCCTCCACTCAAGTCTTTACTTTCAAGACCAATTTCAGGAGAACTAAACAAACAAAAGCAGTGTGAATTGTCTGGACCCAGTGGCTCAGTGTGTTAGGACGCTGCCACATGATCGGGAGATGGTGAGTTCAAACACCACTCAAGTCTTTACTTTCAAGACTGATTTCAGAAGAAGAAAACCAACGAAAAAGCAGTGTGAATATTCTGGACCCAGTGGCTCAGTGTGTTAGGACGCTGCCACATGATCGGGAGATGGTGAGTTCAAACCCCAGTCGAGTTCAAACCAAAAAATAAAGGTCCAGGGTGCAATCCCACCCCAGTCTTGATGATGAAAAACGGCATGCTATAGTATGCCGTCTGAGATGGGCTACAGCCCATGGTCAAAAATGATGAAAAACAAGGATTTGAGAAAAGACGAAAATCACTCCGAGACCATGGGCTATAGTCCATTGTCTCGAGTGATTTCCGTCTTTTTTTCAAAAATGATAAAACGGCATGCTATAGTATGCCGTCTGAGATGGGCTACAGCCCATGGTCAAAAATGAAAAACGAGAATTTGAAAAAAAGACGAAAATCACTCCGAGACCATGGGCTATAGTCCATTGTCGAGTGATTTTCGTCTTTTTTTCAAATCCTCAAAAATGATGAAAAACGGCATGCTATAGTATGCGGTCTGAGATGGGCTACAGCCCATGGTCAAAAATGATGAAAAACAAGTATTTGAGAAAAAGACGAAAATTACTCCGAGACCATGGGCTATAGTCCATTGTCTCGAGTGATTTCCGTCTTTTTTTCAAATCCTCAAAAATGATGAAAAACGGCATGCTATAGTATGAGATGGGCTACAGCCCATGGTCAAAAATGAAAAACGAGGATTTGAAAAAAGGACGAAAATCACTCCGAGACCATGGGCTATAGTCCATTGTCTCGAGTGATTTTCATCTTTTTTTCAAATCCTCAAAAATGATGAAAAACGGCATGCTATAGTATGCCGTCTGAGATGGGCTACAGCCCATGGTCAAAAATGATGAAAAACGGCATGCTATAGTATGCCGTCTGAGATGGGTTACAGCCCATGGTCAAAAATGATAAAAAACAAGGATTTGAGAAAAAGACGAAAATCACTCCGAGACAATGGGCTATAGTCCCCCACTCAAGTCTTTACTTTCAAGTCCAATTTCAGGAGAACTAAACAAACAAAAGCAGTGTGAATTGTCTGGACCCAGTGGCTCAGTGTGTTAGGACGCTGCCACATGATC
This sequence comes from Electrona antarctica, assembly GCF_951216825.1. Taxonomy (NCBI): domain Eukaryota; kingdom Metazoa; phylum Chordata; class Actinopteri; order Myctophiformes; family Myctophidae; genus Electrona; species Electrona antarctica. The sequence goes on along the minus strand of NC_136799.1, from coordinate 23,749,280 downwards.
GGGAGATGGTGAGTTCAAACCCCAGTCGAGTTCAAACCAAAAAATAAAGGTCCAGGGTGCAATCCCACCCCAGTCTTGATGATGAAAAACGGCATGCTATAGTATGCCGTCTGAGATGGGCTACAGCCGATGGTAAAAAATGATGAAAAACAAGGATTTGAGAAAAGACGAAAATCACTCCAAGACCATGGGCTATAGTCCATTGTCTCGAGTGATTTCCGTCTTTTTTTCAAAAATGATAAAACGGCATGCTATAGTATGCCGTCTGAGATGGGCTACAGCCCATGGTCAAAAATGAAAAACGAGAATTTGAAAAAAAGACGAAAATCACTCCGAGACCATGGGCTTTAGTCCATTGTCTCGAGTGATTTCCGTCTTTTTTTCAAATCCTCAAAAATGATGAAAAACGGCATGCTATATTATGCCGTCTGAGATGGGCTACAGCCCATGGTCAAAAATGAAAAACGAGGATTTGAAAAAAAGACGAAAATCACTCCGAGACCATGGGCTATAGTCCTCCACTCAAGTCTTTACTTTCAAGACCAATTTCAGGAGAACTAAACAAACAAAAGCAGTGTGAATTGTCTGGACCCAGTGGCTCAGTGTGTTAGGACGCTGCCACATGATCGGGAGATGGTGAGTTCAAACCCCACTCAAGTCTTTACTTTCAAGACCGATTTCAGAAGAAGAAAACCAACGAAAAAGCAGTGTGAATATTCTGGACCCAGTGGCTCAGTGTGTTAGGACGCTGCCACATGATCGGGAGATGGTGAGTTCAAACCCCAGTCGAGTTCAAACCAAAAAATAAAGGTCCAGGGTGCAATCCCACCCCAGTCTTGATGATGAAAAATGCTATAGTATGCCGTCTGAGATGGGCTACAGCCCATGGTCAAAAATGATGAAAAACAAGGATTTGAGAAAAGACGAAAATCACTCCGAGACCATGGGCTATAGTCCATTGTCTCGAGTGATTTCCGTCTTTTTTTCAAAAATGATAAAACGGCATGCTATAGTATGCCGTCTGAGATGGGCTACAGCCCATGGTCAAAAATGATGAAAAACAAGTATTTGAGAAAAAGACGAAAATTACTCCGAGACCATGGGCTATATATAGTCCATTGTCTCGAGTGATTTCCGTCTTTTTTTCAAATCCTCAAAAATGATGAAAAACGGCATGCTATAGTATGAGATGGGCTACAGCCCATGGTCAAAAATGAAAAACGAGGATTTGAAAAAAGGACGAAAATCACTCTGAGACCATGGGCTATAGTCCATTGTCTCGAGTGATTTTCGTCTTTCTTTCAAATCCTCAAAAATGATGAAAAACGGCATGCTATAGTATGCCGTCTGAGATGGGCTACAGCCCATGGTCAAAAATGATGAAAAACGGCATGCTATAGTATGCCGTCTGAGATGGGTTACAGCCCATGGTCAAAAATGATCAAAAACAAGGATTTGAGAAAAAGACGAAAATCACTCCGAGACAATGGGCTATAGTCCATTGTCTCGAGTGATTGCCGTCTTTTTTTCAAATCCTCAAAAATGATGAAAAACGGCATGCTATAGTATGCCGTCTGAGATGGGCTACAGCCCATGGTCAAATATGAAAAACGAGGATTTGAAAAAAAGACGAAAATCACTCCGAGACCATGGGCTATAGTCCCCCACTCAAGTCTTTACTTTCAAGACCAATTTCAGGAGAACTAAACAAACAAAAGCAGTGTGAATTGTCTGGACCCAGTGGCTCAGTGTGTTAGGACGCTGCCACATGATCGGGAGATGGTGAGTTCAAACCCCACTCAAGTCTTTACTTTCAAGACCGATTTCAGAAGAAGAAAACCAACGAAAAAGCAGTGTGAATTGTCTGGACCCAGTGGCTCAGTGTGTTAGGACGCTGCCACATGATCGGGAGATGGTGAGTTCAAACCCCAGTCGAGTTCAAACCAAAAAATAAAGGTCCAGGGTGCAATCCCACCCCAGTCTTGATGATGAAAAACGGCATGCTATAGTATGCCGTCTGAGATGGGCTACAGCCCATGGTCAAAATTATGAAAAACAAGGATTTGAGAAAAAGACGAAAATCACTCCGAGACCATGGGCTATAGTCTCGAGTGATTTCCGTCTTTTTTTCAAATCCTCAAAAATGATGAAAAACGGCATGCTATAGTATGCCGTCTGAGATGGGCTACAGCCCATGGTCAAAAATGATGAAAAACAAGGATTTGAGAAAAGACGAAAATCACTCCGAGACCATGGACTATAGTCCATTGTCTCGAGTGATTTCCGTCTTTTTTTCAAAAATGATAAAACGGCATGCTATAGTATGCCGTCTGAGATGGGCTACAGCCCATGGTCAAAAATGAAAAACGAGAATTTGAAAAAAAGACGAAAATCACTCCGAGACCATGGGCTATAGTCCATTGTCTCGAGTGATTTTCGTCTTTTTTTCAAATCCTCAAAAATGATGAAAAACAGCATGCTATATAGTATGCCGTCTGAGATGGGCTACAGCCCATGGTCAAAAATGATGAAAAACAAGTATTTGAGAAAAAGACGAAAATCACTCCGAGACCATGGGCTATATATAGTCCATTGTCTCGAGTGATTTCCGTCTTTTTTTCAAATCCTCAAAAATGATGGGCTACAGCCCATGGTCAAAAATGATGAAAAACAAGTATTTGAGAAAAAGACGAAAATCACTCCGAGACCATGGGCTATATATAGTCCATTGTCTCGAGTGATTTTCGTCATTTTTTCAAATCCTCAAAAATGATGAAAAACGGCATGCTATATAGTATGCCGTCTGAGATGGGCTACAGCCCATGGTCAAAAATGAAAAACGAGAATTTGAAAAAAAGACGAAAATCACTCCGAGACCATGGGCTATAGTCCATTGTCTCGAGTGATTTTCATCTTTTTTTCAAATCCTCAAAAATGATGAAAAACGGCATGCTATAGTATGCCGTCTGAGATGGGATACAGCCCATGGTCAAAAATGATGAAAAACAAGTATTTGAGAAAAAGACGAAAATCACTCCGAGACCATGGGCTATAGTCCATTGTCTCGAGTGATTTCCGTCTTTTTTTCAAATCCTCAAAAATGATGAAAAACGGCATGCTATATAGTATGCCGTCTGAGATGGGCTACAGCCCATGGTCAAAAATGATGAAAAACAAGTATTTGAGAAAAAGACGAAAATCACTCCGAGACCATGGGCTATAGTCCATTGTCTCGAGTGATTTCCGTCTTTTTTTCAAATCCTCAAAAATGATGAAAAACGGCATGCTATATAGTATGCCGTCTGAGATGGGCTACAGCCCATGGTCAAAAATGAAAAACGAGGATTTTAAAAAAAGACGAAAATCACTCCGAGACCATGGGCTATAGTCCATTGTCTCGAGTGATTTTCATCTTTTTTTCAAATCCTCAAAAATGATGAAAAACGGCATGCTAGAGTATGCCGTCTGAGATGGGCTACAGCCCATGGTCAAAATTATGAAAAACAAGGATTTGAGAAAAAGACGAAAATCACTCCGAGACCATGGGCTATAGTCCATTGTCTCGAGTGATTTCCGTCTTTTTTTCAAATCCTCAAAAATGATGAAAAACGGCATGCTATAGTATGCCGTCTGAGATGGGCTACAGCCCATGGTCAAAAATGATGAAAAACGAGGATTTGAGAAAAAGACGAAAATCACTCCGAGACCATGGGCTATAGTCCATTGTCTCGAGTGATTTCCGTCTTTTTTTCAAATCCTCAAAAATGATGAAAAACGGCATGCTATAGTATGCCGTCTGAGATGGGCTACAGCCCATGGTCAAAAATGATGAAAAACAAGGATTTGAGAAAAGACGAAAATCACTCCGAGACCATGATTTCCGTCTTTTTTTCAAATCCTCAAAAATGATGAAAAACGGCATGCTATAGTATGCCGTCTGAGATGGGCTACAGCCCATGGTCAAAATTATGAAAAACAAGGATTTGAGAAAAAGACGAAAATCACTCCGAGACCATGGGCTATAGTCCATTGTCTCGAGTGATTTCCGTCTTTTTTTCAAATCCTCAAAAATGATGAAAAACGGCATGCTATAGTATGAGTTGGGCTACAGCCCATGGTCAAAAATGAAAAACGAGGATTTGAAAAAAGGACGAAAATCACTCCGAGACCATGGGCTATAGTCCATTGTCTCGAGTGATTTCCGTCTTTTTTTCAAATCCTCAAAAATGATGAAAAACGGCATGCTATAGTATGCCGTCTGAGATGGGCTACAGCCCATGGTCAAAAATGATGAAAAACAAGGATTTGAGAAAAAGACGAAAATCACTCCGAGACCATGGGCTATAGTCCATTGTCTCGAGTGATTTCCGTCTTTTTTTCAAATCCTCAAAAATGATGAAAAACGGCATGCTATAGTATGCCGTCTGAGATGGGCTACAGCCCATGGTCAAAAATGATGAAAAACAAGGATTTGAGAAAAGACGAAAATCACTCCGAGACCATGATTTCCGTCTTTTTTTCAAATCCTCAAAAATGATGAAAACCGGCATGCTATAGTATGCCGTCTGAGATGGGCTACAGCCCATGGTCAAAAATGAAAAACGAGGATTTTAAAAAAAGACGAAAATCACTCCGAGACCATGGGCTATAGTCCATTGTCTCGAGTGATTTTCATCTTTTTTTCAAATCCTCAAAAATGATGAAAAACGGCATGCTATAGTATGCCGTCTGAGATGGGCTACAGCCCATGGTCGAAATTATGAAAAACAAGGATTTGAGAAAAAGACGAAAATCACTCCGAGACCATGGGCTATAGTCCATTGAATCAGAATCAGAATCAATCTTTATTGTCACATCACATTACAAGTAAGGTGGGTGAAAAACTTGGTTGTGCAGGCTCATATTGCAGTTTAAGGTAGAGAGAGAACATAAAGTGCATGACATAACAAAGTGAGTGCAAAATAAATAAAAGTTCGTCATGGGTGCATGTACTGTATAGGCTATAACAAAAAGAGTCCCTATTTGAGCATGAATCAGTTCAGTTCAGTGCGTCAAAACTTAGCTCTTGTTCAGCAGTCTGATTGCTGATAAGTAAAAGCTGTTCAAGAGTCTGGTAGTACAGCTCCCGATGCTCCTGAATCGCTTGCCTGGCCGTGGGTGCGGCAGCGGCTTGAACAGGCTGTGGCTGGGGTGGTGAATGTCCCTGATGATACTTTCCGCTTTAGCCACGCAGCGTCTCTCATGTATTCCCTGGAGGGGGGGAAGCTCCACCCCCACGATGCGCTGTGCTGTTCGCACCACTCTCTGCAGTGATCTGCGTTCCGCAGCGGTGCAGTTTCCAAACCACGCGGTGCTGCCACTTGTCAGGACACTCTCTATGGTGCTGCTGTAGAACGCTCTGAGGATGCGTGGGCTCACTCTGAACTTCTTCAGGCGGCGGAGGCAATAAAGTCTCTGTTGGGCTTTTTTCACCACTGTTTTGGTGTGTGTGGCCCACTTCAGGTCCTTGGAGATGTGTATCCCCAAGAATTTAAAGTCAGTGACCTGTTCCACTGCAACGCCGTCGATGAAGATGGGTGCATGCTCTCTCTCCTGTCTCCTAAAATCCACGACCAGCTCTTTGGTCTTACTGACGTTGAGAGCGAGGTTGTTTTCCTGACACCACTGTGTCAGTGTGTCAACCTCAGCTCTGTAGGCCGTCTCGTCATCGTTTTCAATGAGGCCCATCACTGTAGTATCATCTGCGTACTTAATGATGACATTAGAGCTGTGTGTGGTCGTACAGTCATGTGTGTACAGGGAATAGAGGAGAGGGCTCAGCACACAGCCCTGGGGTGCTCCTGTGTTGAGGGTCAGGGGGTCCGATGTAATGTTTCCCATTCTCACCACCTGACGGCGATCTGATAGAAAGTTCAGTATCCAGCTGCACATGGCCGGGTGCAGTCCTAGATCCCTGAGCTTTGCGTCTAGTCTGGTGGGAATTATGGTGTTAAAAGCAGAGCTATAATCTACGAAGAGCATTCGGACACATCTGTTCTTGCCCCCCCTGTCCAGGTGGGTGAGTGCAGAGTGTAGCGCCAGGGCAACTGCATCGTCGGTGGATCGGTTCTGACGATATGCAAATTGCCATGGGTCCAATGTGGCCGGCAGCACAGAGCAAATATAGTCTCTCACCAGGCTTTCAAAACATTTGCTCACAATCGGAGTGAGGGCCACCGGTCTCCAGTCGTTCAGACACGCCACCTTGGAGTGTTTGGGAACCGGTACCACAATGGATGACTTGAAGCCAGACGGGACCACAGCTTGGGAGAGGGAGAGGTTGAAGATGGTCGTGAACACTCCTGCTAGCTGGGCTGCACATACCTTCAGCACCCGGCCTGGGATGCCATCGGGACCAACGGCTTTGCGGGTGTTCACCCGCTGGAAGGCTCTGCGCACGTCAGCTTCCGAGATGGTTAAAGGGCTGGCCTCTGCAGTTAGTGCAGGCGGTGGGAGGTTGTGGCTCCCTGGGTTATGTTCAAAACGAGCATAAAAGGTGTTCAGCTCACCAGGGAGGGAGGCAGAGGGACTCTCTGCACATCTGGCTCTTCCTCTGAAGTCTGTGATGGTCCGAAGCCCCTGCCATGTGGTCCTCACGTCCCCGCTCTCAAATTGGTCCTCCAACTTGGCTGAGTATTCCTTCTTCGCTCTCCTGATGGTTTTCTGGAGCACTGCTCGGGTGTCCCCCAGATCACCGGATCTGAAGGCGGCATTACGTGCGAGGAGAGCGGCACGGACCTCGCTGTTGATCCAGGGTTTCTCGTTGGGGTAGGTCCTGATTGACTTCACTGGGACCACGTCGTCTATGCATTTACCAATGAAACACATGACCGTGTCTGAGAACTCATTGATGTTCTCAGCAGCGTTCTGAAACATCTCCCAGTCCACATGGTCAAAACAGTCCTGTAGCATAGAGTCTGATTGGTCAGACCATGTCCGAACCTCCCTCTCCTTGATGGGCTCACGCTTCAGCCTCTGCCTATAGGCAGGAAGCAGCTGAATGGCGCTGTGGTCTGACTTCCCAAAAGGAGGGCGGAGGAGGGGCTTATAGGCGCCAGGGAAGGTGGTATAACAGTGGTCCAGAATTTTGTCACCCCTAGTGTTACAGGTGATATGTTGGTGGTATTTTGGGAGAACTTTCTTCAGATTTGCTCTGTTGAAATCTCCTGCAACTACCACAATAGACTCTGGATGGGCAGTTTCCATTTCGCTGATGGCCTTGTGGAGCTCTTTGAGTGCTGTGTCTATATCCGCCTTTGGATGTATATAGACACCTATAAAAAACACTGTGCTGAACTCCCTTGGTAGCCAGAACGGTCTGAGTTGTATCATGACATATTCCACATCTGGACAGCAGAGGGAGCCAATGGTCTGCACATCAGAGCACCAGGTGTCACTGACGTACACACACACACCTCCTCCTCGTACCTTTCTGGTCAGTTCTACTGTCCTGTCAACACGGAAGTGAGCATAGCCAGGTAGCTCTATCGCCGAGTCTGGTATGTCAGCGTCCAGCCACGTCTCAGAGAGACAAACAATAGCCGTGTTTCGTGTCTCTCCTTGGAACTTCATCCTCGCCCGAAGTTCCGTCATCTTGTTGTCCAGTGATTGGACGTTAGCGAGCAGGATCGATGGCAGAGGGAGCCTGCCTGCACGTTTCCTCGCCCGCACCAGGATCCCAGCACGTCTGCCACGGTGCTTCTGCCTTCCTCTCCAGCGTTTCTTCCGACGCTGATCGGTTGGCACTGCTACCACACCGCTAAGCCAGGGGGTTTTCCCGTCCGTAAAACCATGTGGTGGATCCGTTCCGTGAAACTGCGGTGAGTGTAGAACAAGCGCTGATCTGATTTCTAAAAGTGTGTGCCTATCATAAGTGTATGTAAAGCAGGCTATGTGTGTGAGTTTAAAACAAACAATAAAAACACTAAAAAGGCTAAAGAGACTGCAAATAGAGCGTACACAGCTGCAGCCATACGTCGGCGCAGCCATCATGCCGGGTTGCCAGGTTTGGCCAACACTCGTTTGGTCTCGAGTGATTTCCGTCTTTTTTTCAAATCCTCAAAAATTATGAAAAACGGCATGCTATAGTATGAGATGGGCTACAGCCCATGGTCAAAAATGAAAAACGAGGATTTGAAAAAAGGACGAAAATCACTCCGAGACCATGGGCTATAGTCCATTGTCTCAAGTGATTTTCGTCTTTTTTTTCAAATCCTCAAAAATGATGAAAAACGGCATGCTATAGTATGCCGTCTGAGATGGGCTACAGCCCATGGTCAAAAATGATGAAAAACGAGGATTTGAAAAAAGGACGAAAATCACTCCGAGACCATGGGCTATAGTCCATTGTCTCGAGTGATTTTCGTCTTTTTTCCAAATCCTCAAAAATGATGAAAAACGGCATGCTATAGTATGCCGTCTGAGATGGGCTACAGCCCATGGTCAAAAATGAAAAACGAGGATTTGAAGAAAAGACGAAAATCACTCCGAGACCATGGGCTATAGTCCATTGTCTCGAGTGATTTTCGTCTTTTTTTCAAATCCTCAAAAATGATAAAAAACAGCATGCTATAGTATGCCGTAAGAGATGGGCTACATCCCATGGTCAAAAATGATGTAAATGAGGATTTGAGAAAAAGACGAAAATCACTCCCAGACCATGGGCTATAGTCCATTGTCTCGAGTGATTTTCGTCTTTTTTTCAAATCCTCAAATTATGAAAAACGGCATGCTATTGTAACCCATATGGAATAAATGGTGTCACTATATTCTGTCTGTGTTTTATGGTGTCTCAAATGGATGTTGCACTAGAGGGTTAGCTTGTAATTATGCAACACCAATTCACATGTTGACCAGTAGAGGGCATCTCCGTTTTTACTCCATTCATTCTTCACTGATCCACCCTAGAGTGAAGCTGACAGAGAGAGAGAGCTCCTGCTCATTTTGAGAAATAAAGAAAGAAATAAGCTACATATCTCAATTCTTAAACAGAGTTGCAGAAAAGTATCTGCAAGCAGCTAACCAAGTGCTGCTTGTGAGAGCCCGGTTCCTGTGTTCTTATATTGCTGAGAACTCCAGTAAGTTTGTGTGTTTGTTAGCCACATGTTGCTAATGTGCTGATGTGCTAATGTGTTTGTTAGCCACATTTTGCTAATGTGTGTGGAGTGGATTTTGGTTAGAGAACAACACAAGATATTTAGATACAATACAAAAACCAATTGGAGTAATGTGATGTTGTTGTGAAAAGTGTACATGTTTTGGATAACTTTATAATATTTATTTTTGCCAAACAGAGGTTTTGTTTTAAGTTACTGTGTTCAGCCTAATGCAGGATAACTGCATTCATGTCATGCTGCTAAAAGGGAAATAGTACTTCATTCTACAGTACTTCTACAGTATTTCATTTGTTCATTTGATGCAGTAAAAATGATAATTCATTTTATTTAATGTTGCTTTAAAAGTGACTAGTTCATAAGTTAGGGTAAAAAGATAAGTCCTTTAAAGGATACATGTGCTTTATTTCATTCATTTAATTAATGTGTGGAAAAGGTGAAGCTGTTTTAATTTGGCTTTGCCAATTAATACTGCTGGTTAAGTCTGCTAGACTTGAGACATACTTATATGGAGCACAAAGTGTGTAGTATTCATATTTCATATCCATGAGTAATGGGTTTAAAATGAGTAACTGATTTGATTTGATTGATAAAAAAGAAGTTAATATGGTACCATATGGAAGAGAAATAACAGAGAAAAAGAGTGTTGTAAATTAATTGATTCTATCTATTCTGTACTGCTATGTGCAGATTGGTTTTTGTGATCCTGGTGAACGTCTGGTTTCAAACCATGCTGATTATGATGGCGAGCTTGTCCCAGTGAGCAACAGTCTGCAGAGGGAGCGTTTGGATGCAGCGTGGCCAGCTGCATTGGCTTCTCAGTCTGCAGAGTGACTGACGGAACTGATTTCACGATCACATCAGAGTCGCAAGTATATTGAACTGAAATAGAATCAGGATTCAAGGATTCTCACTCAGGATTCTTAAAGAACACTCAACTCAACTCAACACTGTTTTTGATTCACTACCCGGGTAGAACGTTTTTGAAGGACAATTCAAAGGTCAATACTTCCAACAAAGAGCTCTATTTTATTTTATTTTTGGGGGATATTTTCTATATAAAACTGCTGTTCATGTATGTTTTTGTTTATGTATGTTTGTGTAATAAATGTGCCTGCAGCTGTTCTATGTCACATAGGTACAGAAGTCTCATTGTGAGTCTTTCACCCATACTGCCCAGAACCTAGTAAAATAAGTGAGCCAACCTCTACTATCCCTGAGTAGGGGTGCTACACTATAGTATGCCGTCTGAGATGGGCTACAGCCCATGGTGAAAAATGAAAAACGAGGATTTGAAAAAAAGACGAAAATCACTCCGAGACCATGGGCTATAGTCCATTGTCTCGAGTGATTTCCGTCTTTTTTTCAAATCCTCAAAAATGATGAAAAACGGCATGCTATAGTATGCCGTCTGAGATGGGTTACAGCCCATGGTCAAAAATGATGAAAAACAAGGATTTGAGAAAAAGACGAAAATCACTCCGAGACCATGGGCTATAGTCCATTGTCTCGAGTGATTGCCGTCTTTTTTTCAAATCCTCAAAAATGATGAAAAACGTGACGTTTTGACCTTTCTAGCATTTTGACCTTTGACCTTTTGACCTTTCTAGCGTTTTGACCTTTCTAGCGATGAAAAAAGCGCATCGTGGCATTTTGACCTTTCTAGCGATTTTTGACCTTTCTAGCATTTTGACCTTTTGACCTTTAGCGATTTTTGACCTTTCTAGCGTTTTGACCTTTCTAGCGATGAAAAAAGCGCATCGTGGCGTTTTGACCTTTCTAGCGATGAAAAAAGCGCATCGTGACGTTTTGACCTTTCTAGCATTTTGACCTTTGACCTTTTAAACTTTCGACCTTTCTAGCGATTTTTGACCTTTCTAGCGTTTTGACCTTTCTAGCGATGAAAAAAGCGCATCGTGGCGTTTTGACCTTTCTAGCGATTTTTGACCTTTCTAGCATTTTGACCTTTGACCTTTTGACCTTTCTAGCAATTTTTGACCTTTCTAGCGATGAAAAAAGCGCATCGTGGCGTTTTGACCTTTCTAGCGATGAAAAAAGCGCATCGTGGCGTTTTGACCTTTCTAGCGATTTTTGACCTTTCTAGCATTTTGACCTTTGACCTTTCTAGCGATTTTTGACCTTTCTAGCGTTTTGACCATTCTAGCGATGAAAAAAGCGCATCGTGGCGTTTTGACCTTTCTAGCGATTTTTGACCTTTCTAGCATTTTGACCTTTTGACCTTTTGACCTTTCTAGCGATTTTTGACCTTTCTAGCGTTTTGACCTTTCTAGCGATGAAAAAAGCGCATTGTGGCGTTTTGACCTTTCTAGCGATGAAAAAAGCGCATCGTGACGTTTTGACCTTTCTAGCATTTTGACCTTTGACCTTTTGACCTTTTGACCTTTCTAGCGATTTTTGACCTTTCTAGCGTTTTGACCTTTCTAGCGATGAAAAAAGCGCATCGTGGCGTTTTGACCTTTCTAGCGATGAAAAAAGCGCATCGTGACGTTTTGACCTTTCTAGCATTTTGACCTTTGACCTTTTGACCTTTCTAGCGATTTTTGACCTTTCTAGCGTTTTGACCTTTCTAGCGATGAAAAAAGCGCATCGTGGCGTTTTGACCTTTCTAGCGATTTTTGACCTTTCTAGCATTTTGACCTTTGACCTTTTGACCCTTTGACCTTTCTAGCAATTTTTGACCTTTCTAGCGTTTTGACCTTTCTAGCGATGAAAAAAAGCGCATCGTGGCGTTTTGACCTTTCTAGCGATGAAAAAAGCGCATCGTGGCGTTTTGACCTTTCTAGCGATGAAAAAAGCGCATCGTGGCGTTTTGACCTTTCTAGCATTTTGACCTTTGACCTTTTGACCTTTCTAGCGTTTTGACCTTTCTAGCGATGAAAAAAGCGCATTGTGGCGTTTGACCTTTCTAGCGATGAAAAAAGCGCATCGTGGCGTTTTGACCTTTCTAGCGATTTTTGACCTTTCTAGCGTTTTGACCTTTGACCCTTTGACCTTTTGACCTTTCTAGCGATTTTTGACCTTTCTAGCGTTTTGACCTTTCTAGCGATGAAAAAAGCGCATCGTGGCGTTTTGACCATTCTGGCGATTTTTGACCTTTCTAGCATTTTGACCTTTGACCTTTCTAGCGATTTTTGACCTTTCTAGCGTTTTGACCTTTCTAGCGATGAAAAATGCGCATCGTGGCGTTTTGACCTTTCTAGCGATGAAAAAAGCGCATCGTGGCGTTTTGACCTTTCTAGCATTTTGACCTTTGACCTTTCTAGCGATTTTTGACCTTTCTAGCGTTTTGACCTTTCTAGCGATGAAAAAAGCGCATTGTGGCGTTTTGACCTTTCTAGCGATGAAAAAAGCGCATCGTGGCGTTTTGACCTTTCTTGCGATGAAAAAAGAGCATCGTGTCGTTTTGACCTTTCTAGCATTTTTACCTTTGACCTTTTGACCTTTCTAGCGATTTTTGACCTTTCTAGCGTTTTGACCTTTCTAGCGATGAAAAAAGCGCATTGTGGCGTTTTACCTTTCTAGCGATGAAAAAAGCGCATCGTGGCGTTTTGACCTTTCTAGCATTTTGACCTTTGACCTTTCTAGCGATTTTTGACCTTTCTAGCGTTTTGACCTTTCTAGCGATGAAAAAAGCGCATTGTGGCGTTTTGACCTTTCTAGCGATGAAAAAAGCGCATCGTGGCGTTTTGACCTTTCTAGCGATGAAAAAAGAGCATCGTGTCGTTTTGACCTTTCTAGCATTTTTACCTTTGACCTTTTGACCTTTCTAGCGATTTGACCTTTCTAGCGTTTTGACCTTTCTAGCGATGAAAAAAGCGCATTGTGGCGTTTTACCTTTCTAGCGATGAAAAAAGCGCATCGTGGCGTTTTGACCTTTCTAGCGATTTTTGACCTTTCTAGCGTTTTGACCTTTGACCCTTTGACCTTTCTAGCGTTTTGACCTTTCTAGCGATGAAAAAAGCGCATCGTGGCGTTTTGACCTTTCTAGCGATTTTTGACCTTTCTCATCGTGAAAGGTCAAAGTTCTCTATACTATAGAGATTAGAGAAGTCTATTTAAAATTTCTTTCTCTAGAAATTATATCAAGCAAGCATAAATAAAGTGTCGGCATGCGGAGGATTACGCACACTCCACAATCCAAAATTTTGAGGTGAGAACATGGAGAATACAGTAGGCCTAGTCATAATTAACTGTTTGGCTGAAAATAGGCTACTATGTCATATTATGATTTAAACTTTAATAATAAACATATTATGATTTAAACTTTCAGAGCAGCTTGCTTATGGCTCTTTAATTGATTTGACCCAGATTGACGATGTAATTAATTATTTGGCAGCACCTGTAAGTTGTGTAACATTCAAATAGCATTTAACAGTAGGCCCTATAGCTGGTCATTTTAAGTTCAGTCAGACAACTCTTAAGAGTGTATTTAGAATATATATTTATTGAGCATAGATATATGAAACATAGATTGGCATCAAGGCTCTGTCCCTATTCATTCCCTGTAACATTAACAATTTAGTTAAATTATAAGCCAAGTAGAATTACAGGGAATGAATAAGACAGGTGGATGCTGGGGAGGCGGTGGGATTTGCGAGGCAGGGAGACAGCAGCAGCAGCGGCGAGAGCCAGCTAGACAATGAATTAACATTTTTATTTGAATGATTGCAAACTTTCTCCCATTCTCCCCAGCTCTCGGGGTGAGATAGAGAGAGAGAGCTGACGCGAGTCAACAGAAATGTGCATAGGCCTACGTTTGCTGGAGATAGCCTACTATTAGGATAGGCCTACCTGTTTTGGACTCTCAGAATTATTTGAATGAGTGATAGGTCTACCGTCTAGTCTACTCAAAATTGAATGAGTTACAGTGGCGCACGGACAGAGTGAACCCACAGCACTAGGGGTTGTTGGAATAGCGACCCGTCGGAAGGCCAGGACTACAATTCAAACTAGAGTTCTCAACAGGTCCAACAGGCCCGAAAATTAAGGCCCGGCCCTAATCAAACCCTGTACATTCAATACACTGCCCCTCTGCCACCCTTAGATCTCCATATATGGAGCTGACCAGTTCTGACATTCCATATCTTGATCTGACCTCATCACACCCTGTACACTCAAGATATGCTCCATATATGGCCAGTGCATAAAGGGCGAGGTCGCTTCTCGCAATCAGGCGTCTTACTGGTAAATGTTATGAGTGTTGATGTTTTTGTCCTGTTAGAGCTGGTCCGAGTCAGAAATTGAATGTTAATTATGTCTTTGTATTACACAGTTGCCAGAATAAATGGGCAACTACCCTTTTCACAGCCATTATTATACTTTTTATTTGGTGTAAACCACTCCTACAACTGGCTTTGTTAGTTTACGTGTCTGTCTGTCTGTTTGTCTGTCTGTCTGTTCGTACCAAAAAATGAGCATGGTTGCTATGGTCACCCAGTTCACACGGGTGTGATTTCATTACGTCAGACATTACGTCAGACCACAGCTGATCAGTCTATATAAGACCTTACACCACTCAGTTCACACGGGTGTGATTTTATTTATAAACATAACAACATGTTGTTTTTCAATATCCCATACTATTTTAACAGAGCGTTTCTTACAGTACAAGAGCTCCAGCATTCTCTGATAGTTGCGTCGGCTGACATTGAGGAAGCAACAACCCCAACAGTTTGAGGAACAGAACATACATTGTTGTAGGGTGGTTCTGCATAGGGGTGGGGGTCTCGGACATTAGGAGAGCTTGGCAGAGGGGTGGGGGTCTCAGACATTAGCAGAGCTATTGGCAGAGGGGTGGGGGTCTCAGACATTAGGAGAGCTTGGCAGAGGGGTGGGGGTCTCAGACATTAGGAGAGCTTGGCAGAGGGGTGGGGGTCTCAGACATTAGGAGAGCTATTGGCAGAGGGGTGGGGGTCTCAGACATTAGGAGAGCTTGGCAGAGGGGTGGGGGTCTCAGACATTAGGAGAGCTTGGCAGAGGGGTGGGGGTCTCAGACATTAGGAGAGCTTGGCAGAGGGGTGGGGGTCTCAGACATTAGGAGAGCTTGGCAGAGGGGTGGGGGTCTCAGACATTAGGAGAGCTATTGGCAGAGGGGTGGGGGTCTCAGACATTAGGAGAGGTTGGCAGAGGGGTGGGGGTCTCAGACATTAGGAGAGGTTGGCAGAGGGGTGGGGGTCTCAGACATTAGGAGAGGTTGGCAAAGGGGTGGGGGTCTCAGACATTAGGAGAGGTTGGCAGAGGGGTGGGGTTTGCGGCGCATCTTTCTGCCAGCGGCAGGAAGCATGGGGAAGTCTTCGGGAAGCAGGGTGTGCTCCCTGCATGTCGGACACGTCCTCTGCTCTCTAAGCCACAACTTAATGCACTGTTAAAGTGGAGAGAAAGGAAGAAAGATAAGACAACAGAAAATGCAAGTAATCATTCTTAAAATTACGAGACGAAATGCAACATTTTCTTTATTCATATTGGGTTCTTCCCTTAAAGATGGAGGTTTTTCGTGTATTTATGAGGTGAGAGTGCTACATTAGACCTCTTGGGGTGGTTGTTATGTGCAATGATGTCTTCCCTTTGTATTTAGGGTTTCTTCCTGGAGGCTGAAACCTTGACAGTCAAATGTGCCAATGAAAAAAACAGTGATATTGTGACATCACACTATCATATCGCTACTTATATGCGACTATTTTATGTCAAAGTAGGGCATTAAACGGGGGGAAAAGTTGCAGTATGGAGATACAAGGATTCTGCCCGACAGCGATGATGATATCCATGAGTCTGCTGTTGGATGAATTAACAGTCACACGTACAGTACTGAACAATGCATCAGTTTGTTTTCCTCACCTCTTTATGGAAGCAGTGTCTGCAATCCAGCACACACACATCACCTGCAGACATGTCATCATGACAGATGATGCACGGATCATCCACGTTCAGCTGTAATCGCATGCACGCACACACATGTGCACATGTCATGTTTACTATGGGTGCTTTGAGACCTACGGTTCTGTAGACTGTGTGAAACCAAACGCACCAAACATTATTTACTTGTCATTCATTGAACAGAATGTCCGAGGGACACTTTATGACCAGCACAAATGAACCGGACTAGGACAAGGTTCATTACCGGCCCAAAACATCCAGGTGTGAAACCCAGCCATCTATAGAGAGAGGGCTTTAACTTTTCAAGTGGTAAAAAATGCTAGGATACACGTCAACACATGGTCAGCGTCTGTCAACTCTGTGCTTAACCACTTAAAGGGGCTATAACACGGCCCATTGTTTTTAGGTTTGATCTTGGCTGCTATATTAGTATATCACAACATAATATTATATCATTGACCTAAATGGCGTTATATCAACAATGATAGTATGAGTTCAGAAATGTATTTTGGACATTAAACATTGTTAATTCACTAATAAATTCATTATTAATTTATACGTTTTTAAATTGGAAAAAGGGCTTCGTTAAGACCTCCATATTATTATGGTCAATGCCTGTGTGAAAAGTGGGAGTGATTGGTACAGGAAGTGAGGAGCTACGGCAGTCACAGTGACACACATTCATTCATTCAGACAGACAGACATTGTCAGAATTATAGTATGATTATAGTATGATGATGAGGCTCAGTGGCCTTGTGGTTAGAGTTTCCGCCCTGAGACTGGGAGGTCGGGGTTCAATCCCCGCCCGGGTCATACCAAAGACTCTAAAAATGGGACCCAATGCCTCCCTGCTTGACACTCAGCATCAAGGGTTGGATTGGGGGTAAGTCCCTGCGACATACTAGCGTCATGTCCAGGGGGTGTACTTGTACATCAAGCTGCCTCACGCTACAGAAACAGGAGATAGGCTCCTGCCCTATGGGCCTCATGGCTCGGCAAGGCTACTTATGATGATGATGATGATGATGATGATGATGATGATGATGATGATGATTATAATAATAGTGAATGGTAGTATTCAATCCCTTACCGGTCCAACATGTGTCTGGGGAGCGCTGGGGACACTGATTGAAGGCAGAGATCCCAGCCTGCTGCCGTTCTTCACCTGTTCCATCTGGACCTGGTACTGAGCCTTCACCGTTGAGGAATCGGACAGAGGAAATTTGAATTATTAAAATCCTAGAGGATCCCAACACTAGTAGTGTGTGTAGCTGTGAGTGATGAATGCTAGGGTGTTCTAGTTAGTGTCACTAGCTGCGAGTGATGAATGCTAGGGTGTCATGATCTATACCTCAATGTTGGAGATTTTGTCCTCAGCCTCTTGAACACAAGCTCTCCAGTTGTCTCTCAGAACGTTCAAAGCTTGAGGAGGAACCCTGGAAAAGATCAGGATGCCACAGAATGGAACTGGTCTGTGTGCAAACGATCCCAAACACAGACAGTAGGTAACACAGCAAAATGTAGCATGTCTGGTTTATTGCTGGAAAGAAGGCAGTGTTCAGGTGTGCGTGCGTGCGTGCGTGCATGCGTGCGTGTGAATGTTCGTGTGAATGTTTGTGCGCAAGTGAGATAGAATCGTTAGAAGCCGGATAGTTGGTACAAAACACTTTCAACAAGGCTTCAAGCATAGTTTTTTCATCCCCTGCTACCTGGGCGGTACCGCTTCCAGTTTGGCCAGGATAGCTTTGGCATCCGACCGGGACCTGTAGAGGTCATGCAAGCCCTGGTCCTGTTGGTTCTCCAAGTTAGACAGCTGGCGGATGAAATTGAGATACAGTTTAAATCTGGTGGTGTGTGTGTGTGTGTGTGTGTGTGTGTGTCTCTCTCTGTCTGTCTGTCTGTCTGTCTGTCTGTCTGTCTGTCTGTCTGTCTGTCTGTCTGTCTGTCTGTCTGTCTGTGTGTGTGTGTGTGTGTGTGTGTGTGTGTGTGTGTGTGTGTGTGTGTGTGTGTGTGGCGGGGGTCAAATCATGCAAATCTCAAATTATGACTGTCGGGCAGAAACCTTGTATATTGTATGTGTCACGATGTGACGTGTTGTAAGCCTGTAAGACAGTAATGATATGTCAACATAACCTCCTCTATTACTATTTCCTAGACCACCGTTTTCCAAACAGTGGGGACCCATTTTTGTGAATCGTGAGTAAAATATCCTCTTTATTTCAAAAAGCTCTTGTAGATCTGCTATTTTCACTGTTTGGGTCCCGGGGAAACGTCTTATTTCTCTTTTGGGTCTCGAGCTAAGAAGTTGGTCCACTGTCGGTCCGTCCGCCCGACCACCCTCTAGAGCAGTGGTCCACTGTCGGTCCGTCCGCCTGACCACCCTCTAGAGCAGTGGTTCCACTGTCGGTCCGTCCGCCCGACCACCCTCTAGAGCAGTGGTTCCACTGTCGGTCCGTCCGCCCGACCACCCTCTAGAGCAGTGGTTCCACTGTCGGTCCGTCCGCCCGACCACCCTCTAGAGCAGTGTTTCACTGTCGGTCCGTCCGCCCGACCACCCTCTAGAGCAGTGGTTCACTGTCGGTCCGTCCGCCCGACCACCCTCTAGAGCAGTGGTTCTACTGTCGGTCCGTCCGCCCGACCACCCTCTAGAGCAGTGGTTCACTGTCTGTCCGTCCGCCCGACCACCCTCTAGAGCAGTGGTTCACTGTCGGTCCGTCCGCCCGACCACCCTCTAGAGCAGTGGTTCACTGTCGGTCCGTCCGCCCGACCACCCTCTAGAGCAGTGGTTCACTGTCGGTCCGTCCGCCCGACCACCCTCTAGAGCAGTGGTTCCACTGTCGGTCCGTCCGCCCGACCACCCTCTAGAGCAGTGGTTCACTGTCGGTCCGTCCGCCCGACCACCCTCTAGAGCAGTGGTTCCACTGTCGGTCCGTCCGCCCGACCACCCTCTAGAGCAGTGGATCACTGTCTGTCCGTCCGCCCGACCACCCTCTAGAGCAGTGGTTCACTGTCGGTCCGTCCGCCCGACCACCCTCTAGAGCAGTGGTTCACTGTCGGTCCGTCCGCCCGACCACCCTCTAGAGCAGTGGTTCACTGTCGGTCCGTCCGCCCGACCACCCTCTAGAGCAGTGGTTCCACTGTCGGTCCGTCCGCCCGACCACCCTCTAGAGCAGTGGTTCACTGTCGGTCCGTCCGCCCGACCACCCTCTAGAGCAGTGGTTCACTGTCGGTCCGTCCGCCCGACCACCCTCTAGAGCAGTGGTTCACTGTCGGTCCGTCCGCCCGACCACCCTCTAGAGCAGTGGTTCACTGTCGGTCCGTCCGCCCGACCACCCTCTAGAGCAGTGGTCCACTGTCGGTCCGTCCGCCCGACCACCCTCTAGAGCAGTGGTTCCACTGTCGGTCCGTCCGCCCGACCACCCTCTAGAGCAGTGGTTCCACTGTCGGTCCGTCCGCCCGACCACCCTCTAGAGCAGTGGTTCACTGTCTGTCCGTCCGCCCGCCCGACCACCCTCTAGAGCAGTGGTTCCACTGTCGGTCCGTCCGCCCGACCACCCTCTAGAGCAGTGGTTCACTGTCTGTCCGTCCGCCCGACCACCCTCTAGAGCAGTGGTTCACTGTCTGTCCGTCCGCCCGACCACCCTCTAGAGCAGTGGTTCACTGTCGGTCCGTCCGCCCGACCACCCTCTAGAGCAGTGGTTCACTGTCGGTCCGTCCGCCCGACCACCCTCTAGAGCAGTGGTTCCACTGTCGGTCCGTCCGCCCGACCACCCTCTAGAGCAGTGGTTCACTGTCGGTCCGTCCGCCCGACCACCCTCTAGAGCAGTGGTTCACTGTCTGTCCGTCCGCCCGACCACCCTCTAGAGCAGTGGTTCACTGTCTGTCCGTCCGCCCGACCACCCTCTAGAGCAGTGGTTCACTGTCGGTCCGTCCGCCCGACCACCCTCTAGAGCAGTGGTTCACTGTCGGTCCGTCCGCCCGACCACCCTCTAGAGCAGTGGTTCCACTGTCGGTCCGTCCGCCCGACCACCCTCTAGAGCAGTGGTTCACTGTCGGTCCGTCCGCCCGACCACCCTCTAGAGCAGTGGTTCACTGTCGGTCCGTCCGCCCGACCACCCTCTAGAGCAGTGGTTCACTGTCGGTCCGTCCGCCCGACCACCCTCTAGAGCAGTGGTTCACTGTCGGTCCGTCCGCCCGACCACCCTCTAGAGCAGTGGTCCACTGTCGGTCCGTCCGCCCGACCACCCTCTAGAGCAGTGGTTCCACTGTCGGTCCGTCCGCCCGACCACCCTCTAGAGCAGTGGTTCCACTGTCGGTCCGTCCGCCCGACCACCCTCTAGAGCAGTGGTTCACTGTCTGTCCGTCCGCCCGACCACCCTCTAGAGCAGTGGTTCACTGTCTGTCCGTCCGCCCGACCACCCTCTAGAGCAGTGGTTCACTGTCTGTCCGTCCGCCCGACCACCCTCTAGAGCAGTGGTTCACTGTCGGTCCGTCCGCCCGACCACCCTCTAGAGCAGTGGTTCACTGTCTGTCCGTCCGCCCGACCACCCTCTAGAGCAGTGGTTCCACTGTCGGTCCGTCCGCCCGACCACCCTCTAGAGCAGTGGTTCACTGTCTGTCCGTCCGCCCGACCACCCTCTAGAGCAGTGGTTCACTGTCTGTCCGTCCGCCCGACCACCCTCTAGAGCAGTGGTTCACTGTCGGTCCGTCCGCCCGACCACCCTCTAGAGCAGTGGTTCACTGTCGGTCCGTCCGCCCGACCACCCTCTAGAGCAGTGGTTCACTGTCGGTCCGTCCGCCCGACCACCCTCTAGAGCAGTGGTTCCACTGTCGGTCCGTCCGCCCGACCACCCTCTAGAGCAGTGGTTCACTGTCGGTCCGTCCGCCCGACCACCCTCTAGAGCAGTGGTTCCACTGTCGGTCCGTCCGCCCGACCACCCTCTAGAGCAGTGGTTCACTGTCGGTCCGTCCGCCCGACCACCCTCTAGAGCAGTGGTTCACTGTCGGTCCGTCCGCCCGACCACCCTCTAGAGCAGTGGTTCACTGTCGGTCCGTCCGCCCGACCACCCTCTAGAGCAGTGGTTCCACTGTCGGTCCGTCCGCCCGACCACCCTCTAGAGCAGTGGTTCCACTGTCGGTCCGTCCGCCCGACCACCCTCTAGAGCAGTGGTTCACTGTCGGTCCGTCCGCCCGACCACCCTCTAGAGCAGTGGTTCACTGTCTGTCCGTCCGCCCGACCACCCTCTAGAGCAGTGGTTCCACTGTCGGTCCGTCCGCCCGACCACCCTCTAGAGCAGTGGTTCACTGTCTGTCCGTCCGCCCGACCACCCTCTAGAGCAGTGGTTCACTGTCTGTCCGTCCGCCCGACCACCCTCTAGAGCAGTGGTTCACTGTCGGTCCGTCCGCCCGACCACCCTCTAGAGCAGTGGTTCACTGTCGGTCCGTCCGCCCGACCACCCTCTAGAGCAGTGGTTCCACTGTCGGTCCGTCCGCCCGACCACCCTCTAGAGCAGTGGTTCACTGCCGGTCCGTCCGCCCGACCACCCTCTAGAGCAGTGGTTCACTGTCGGTCCGTCCGCCCGACCACCCTCTAGAGCAGTGGTTCACTGTCGGTCCGTCCGCCCGACCACCCTCTAGAGCAGTGGTTCACTGTCGGTCCGTCCGCCCGACCACCCTCTAGAGCAGTGGTCCACTGTCGGTCCGTCCGCCCGACCACCCTCTAGAGCAGTGGTTCCACTGTCGGTCCGTCCGCCCGACCACCCTCTAGAGCAGTGGTTCCACTGTCGGTCCGTCCGCCCGACCACCCTCTAGAGCAGTGGTTCACTGTCTGTCCGTCCGCCCGACCACCCTCTAGAGCAGTGGTTCACTGTCTGTCCGTCCGCCCGACCACCCTCTAGAGCAGTGGTTCACTGTCGGTCCGTCCGCCCGACCACCCTCTAGAGCAGTGGTTCCACTGTCGGTCCGTCCGCCCGACCACCCTCTAGAGCAGTGGTTCACTGTCTGTCCGTCCGCCCGACCACCCTCTAGAGCAGTGGTTCACTGTCGGTCCGTCCGCCCGACCACCCTCTAGAGCAGTGGTTCACTGTCGGTCCGTCCGCCCGACCACCCTCTAGAGCAGTGGTTCACTGTCTGTCCGTCCGCCCGACCACCCTCTAGAGCAGTGGTTCCACTGTCGGTCCGTCCGCCCGACCACCCTCTAGAGCAGTGGTTCACTGTCTGTCCGTCCGCCCGACCACCCTCTAGAGCAGTGGTTCACTGTCTGTCCGTCCGCCCGACCACCCTCTAGAGCAGTGGTTCACTGTCGGTCCGTCCGCCCGACCACCCTCTAGAGCAGTGGTTCACTGTCGGTCCGTCCGCCCGACCACCCTCTAGAGCAGTGGTTCCACTGTCGGTCCGTCCGCCCGACCACCCTCTAGAGCAGTGGTTCACTGTCGGTCCGTCCGCCCGACCACCCTCTAGAGCAGTGGTTCCACTGTCGGTCCGTCCGCCCGACCACCCTCTAGAGCAGTGGTTCACTGTCGGTCCGTCCGCCCGACCACCCTCTAGAGCAGTGGTTCACTGTCGGTCCGTCCGCCCGACCACCCTCTAGAGCAGTGGTTCACTGTCGGTCCGTCCGCCCGACCACCCTCTAGAGCAGTGGTTCACTGTCGGTCCGTCCGCCCGACCACCCTCTAGAGCAGTGGTTCACTGTCGGTCCGTCCGCCCGACCACCCTCTAGAGCAGTGGTTCACTGTCGGTCCGTCCGCCCGACCACCCTCTAGAGCAGTGGTTCCACTGTCGGTCCGTCCGCCCAACCACCCTCTAGAGCAGTGGTTCCACTGTCGGTCCGTCCGCCCGACCACCCTCTAGAGCAGTGGTTCACTGTCTGTCCGTCCGCCCGACCACCCTCTAGAGCAGTGGTTCACTGTCGGTCCGTCCGCCCGACCACCCTCTAGAGCAGTGGTTCCACTGTCGGTCCGTCCGCCCGACCACCCTCTAGAGCAGTGGTTCCCAAACCATTCAGAGAATAGACGTTTGCCCGGGACCCAAACTAGTGAAATAGCAGAAATACAAGTGCAAAACGCATATCTTTGCGCAGCTGTGCTAGCTTGTATATCGGCTATTTTCACTACTTCTTATTGATGGAATCTCTTAGATTTGTTTGTTTGTTTTAAAATTAATAAAATTATTGAATTACATTTTTTATAGGAAATTTAAATAAAAACTTGAAATATATATATTATTATTATTTTTTATGTAGGAAAAGAAAATGGGATTTTCACTCAAGTCGTGACCTATAAAAATTGGTCCTTCACACACAAATTGGTTCCGACCCACTGTTTGGGAAACAGTGCTCTAGAGCAGCGGTTCTCAACCTTTTGGGCTGGAGACCCCCAAAATACTTTGGCCATGCATAGGAGCCCGGGTTGGTGTTTAAGTGAAGTTAAAGGGAGGACAGATACAGACCTGAGCTGCCTGGGACCTCCTGCTGGCTTTGGCACACAGCTCCTTGCATCTCCTGATCTTATCTTCCAGGCTCATCTTCTCAGCTGCTGACTGGTTACTGGAGACAACAGGACACACTCACCATCTAATGTCACCAGTGTTGCCGTGTCTGATTATTATAAGAGACATTGGGAAGTTTTTTTCTTTTCTGTAAAGTCGCTTGTAAATATTGGTATAGTTGCAGGTTGCTTTTTCAGCTTTGTATGTGTCTATGGAGTTGACATTACTCTATTAGACGGGGTCTAATAGAGTAATGTCAACTCCATAGACAGTGTAGTTATAATATCCAAATATGTTTTCAAATATTTGGTTTCTTCTGCTGAAAGCCTTAGTCAAAAGGCCCAAATTGAAATACACACTAAACTCATCCCCTCCCATAATCCCTCCCCTATTGGGTGTGGCTAAGGTGGAAACCATAACTCTTTTTTTGCCAACTACATGAACCGGACCCCCACCTATGGGACGTTATACGCCAGCTACGGATATATCCGTAACCCCCACCCCACCAGTTTACAAAATATATGAAGCGGTTAGACCGAAAATTAGCTTTTAGCATTGGTACGGTTGCTAGGCAACGCCTCCGTCACCCCCAGCACCAGGGTCTTTGCACACAGCTCCATAGACCTCCGTTCAAAGTAAGATTTTCAAAGCCTTAGTTATAACTGGAAATACGAGGGCTGTCCATGGTGATCAGCATCCATCCTAGGTTCGGATGTCATTTGTGATTTTGTATCGCATCGCTCCCGACATGATAATGTCTCTGGCGAAAGGTAAAGAGCATAAGCTAATGCTAATGATAGCTGGCCGTTACAATGGTGGTCTCCAGGCTGGTAAACAGGAAATGAATATGAGCAAAAATCCAAGAATCCCCTGACAAGGCTTAGATACACTCTGCTGCCACCTAGCGTGCGTATATGGAATATATTGCAGTCTTGTACCCCAAATACTTCTACCCCGGATCTGTTTGTGCAATGTTTTGATTGCTACAACAAACTGTTAAACATCATTAATTAACCAAAATAAAATGTGCATGATTTTTGGCATCACTGGCTTCATTTGCGTAGCGTTTCCCTGTGAACATACACCTACCTTAGTTCCAATAATTGCTCCAGCTGCCTGTCATAACCGAAGCTTTTCTCTCGGATGCTTTTGGTACTGCTGTGTGACACACAAAGAGATTAAACTGCGTTACAACATTCACAACAATATGGTTTCTGGAGCCGTTTGGTTCAGCAAGTGGACTACCGGTACATCTGTGATGGCAACACAATGACACCATTGAATTTTGCGGGTGGGCCGCCGTTTCTCACGTCTGTTCAAAGGCAGACTTCATGCTTCATGCAAAATCAATCCAAACTCTATTTTGTCAACACAAAAAAAAGGACAAAAAGTTTCACGCCTGGATACACACAAATAGGGCTGTACACAGCATTTGGTGAATCTCACATGAGATCGTGCTCATACGCACTTTATTTACACGTGGATGTGAACTGTCTCGCTTTACATCCATCTCTCACCCTCTCTCTCTCTCCCTCTCTCTCAGCATTGTAAAACATAATAAAATGTTGTTGTTGTGAGCTTCAAAGATATTGGCTATTTCAACAGAATTTTCACCCCAGAAAAGAGATGCTAGGTTGTGGGAAAGAGGCTAGGGATGGGACAATTATGAAAATTGCCATAATAACCACTTGAACCCCGGCCTAGCATCCATATTCGATATGGTTTCGTTCGCCAAGACCTACAAGCTCACAAGGCGCAGCTTTTTCGGCGAATCGATTTGTGTAGAGTGAAATAAAAGTGTACCAAATGCACTCATTATAGGTCTGTTTTTAAGTATAGAGGATGTAAGATTGTTAGTGGTACTCATCCTAGTGTATGACGGAAGACAATTTCACGATAAATTAAAATCATTGCGATACGATTATTGTGAGCGTTTTATTGTGAACGATAAATGATAATACCGAGTATTGTCCCATCCCTAGCCAAGACATCCGAGAGCCACGAAACGTGCTAAATGTCTGGTAGCAGTTCTTATGCACGATCACCTCTCCTGCGCCTCGGCCAGTGCTTTGATCTCCAACTTCAGGGCCTTGAGGGCCTCCTGATTCTCTTTCTTCTCCCTCTGGTCCCTTTTCACCTCGTCTACCAACTTCTGCTGGAAGAGCGCCAGTTTTGTATTCATCACCTGCGCACACAGAAAGACACACAGCAACTCGTGTCAACACAGTTCACTCTACTCCGGGTCAAATCCAAAAACAGGGTAGGTCCTAGTAAGTAGACAGTTTGTATCTCTGAAACTAAGACCAAAAACGTTCGTGGACTAAGCTATGACGGGTCAAGATTTTCAGCGCAATTATCGCACAGCGGGCGGGGCGGGTCACCCCCCCCTTTCCCCAAACAATGAGGAAAAAAAGCAATCCGGTACGCAATATTTGTTTTCATAAGCGGCAACCATTTCAAAACTCGGTTTGTGATTGGTTGTCAGTGGGGTAGGGAGCGCTGTGCGGTGTTCATTTGGACCGCGAGTGGTTTTGCCTACTAGTACTAATCTCTAACTCTAACCTAAACATAACCGCAAGCAGGGGAGCAACGCACCCCTCACCAACCTTAATCCAAAAACTATTAACGTACCCCTCACCAACCTTAATCCAAAAACTATTTAAAAAGTTTGCAGTTGTAAAAATAATGTCGGCAGCGGGGCGCTAACACGAACCATGGATTGCAAGGCGGCGTAGCAGTCCACTAGGCTAGCGAGGCAGCTGGCAGAATGGGGTTCTATGTTAGTATTAGAAGATGAAGTTCCGCCCGCGCGGGTGGTGCTTTCCTTGGCTACTAATAGTAGGACGGGCGACTGGTAGTAGCCGGCGGGGTAAAACGAGCGCACCCTTGGAAATGGTCGCCTATGAATACAATATTAGCTTCCGGTACCTGCTCTCCTAGTCTTCCTCCTGCTGAAATCATCAGCTTGTGCTGTTGCTCATCTTGTCCTTATGAAAGGGGGCTTAGCCCCTGCCTTTTTGACCGTCGGAGAAAAGTGTTCTCTCCATCCTGAACTGCATGTTAAAACAATTCCCCTCTGAGGCTCTGAGTCTGAACCTCGCCGGCATCATCAACGCATCTGCGTTAAATATTTCTTAATTGAGCGCACAGTGTGCACACACAGAATTATAGGATCTACAAGCTCACAACGCGTCGCCAGCTTGTAGAGCGGCTATTTTGGGTGTGTGGTACCGCCGCAAAGACTATGACTAGCTTGCTGTCAAAATGAACACTGCCACCTACTTGTGTGTTGGCACTCATCTCCGCATACTCCTTTTTCAGGGTAGCGATGACCGCTCTGTGCCTTGCTTTGACCCGGTCATGGCTGAACTTCATGGCATGGATGCGTTTCTCAAGGTCCCTCTGGCGCTTCTCCCTCTTAGTGATCTCACCCTGGAAGGTGGATCAAAGCACGATAGATGAAAGTTAATGAAATGAAATGCCACCCCGTTGCCACCATGGTATTAATTATTTATTTCCCCCCCCCCCCCCCCCCCCCAGGATCCTGGATTGCTGGATTCTAGGCTTAAAATAATTGATATAAATATTTTTGTAAATCTCTATGGGAAAAATAGGGCTTTCTATGTTGCTGCCCCCGTCCCTCTGGAAAGCACTCCCCAACAAAACATACAATAACCATTTTTGGGTGACCCATTTCATACTTTGGCTATTTGGGGAAAGAAAAGCCCATCTACAAGCTCAATGTAGATCAGGATATATATGTATATATTTTCCCTTTGGTACTGTAAGTATATTTTGAATACAGGCCTTATAATCGTAACAATTAATTTCTACACAGTGGTACTGCTACTTCCCCTAAGTAAAACAATTTGAGTACTTCTCCCACTACTACTTAATAATTACAATAAATGTGTAGACATTTAACAATGTGGAACTCACGTTATTCACAACTTCAAAAGGCTCAAGTTTTTCTGTATTGACCGCTACTGCCCTCTTAACCTACAAAAGAAAACATAAGCAAAGTCATTTAGAACACTTTGTGAATCTCTACATTAGAGCATATTATTGCCGTCAGGCTGAAACGTCTTATCTCCACATTCTAATTTTTTGTTTTTCGCAAAGGAACGCAGTACGTGATCATGCTACAGCGTCACAAAAAAGCGGAACACGGAAATATTTACGTAATTCATAGAAGGAAATGTGTACGTTTTTCAGACCTTTCAATGAGTATTACGTATCTTCTTAGTGTAAATTAATATAACCTTTTACTCAAAGCACTTTACAATGTACGATTCATTCAGTCCTTTGTCTATTCAAGACACTAATAACTTGTGCAAGGGGAATTGCAGAAACAAATGTGAAGCAGCAGACTGCTGGTGGGATTGATTTTTAGTTTAGATTTTTGGAAATATAATAGATGTCAATCAATTACTTAAAACATTGTATGCATCGTTGCAAATTAATGTGTGACACAAAAGCAGTGATTTACAAGCTGACAACATGTGAGGCGTTTAGATTGGCTATGTTCACTATTTTAAAGTGGAACGGTTTGTAAGGTTTTTCGAACCTGATAGCAACGAAATGCCACGTGAAACAAATGCTGCACGTTTGATCTGACGAGAATGCCATTGTACTGCAGAAATACAACGCTCACCGTGTCTTTGGTTTTGTTCATTCTTTCTTTCTTCTTCTTCTGGAAGGTGCAGAGAAAATTGTTATTGGTGGCTGGAACACGGACATGCTCCGAAAAGAAGCACCCGTCTTCAAATCATTCAGTAGGTTTTGTGATCTGCAGTGTCAGTAAGCTAATTAGCCAACCCACAAGGGTGTGTGATTCTACTCAAAACTATCATTGATCTCATACTAACCTCGGACGAGTCCAAAATCTCCAAGAAAGGTGTTATTGTATGCAGGCTAAGCGATCATTTTACGATATTTTGTCATATCTAGGGACCTCAAAACCTACTCTAGTGAGGCCTTAACCAATACCATGTGAAACAAAGCTCACCGTGTCTTTGGCTTTGTTCTTTCTTACTTTTTTCGTGGCGGTGACGGAGGACTCCTCCGCATTGGTCTTCTTGTCTGCTGCTTCCACCTTCTTCTTGTCTGCTCCTTCCACCTTCTGCTCTGAAGCCTTTTCTCCTTCTGGTTTATAATATTTAGAGAAAAAAAGAGAAGATCAGTGATATGTCATATAGTTCATGTCTCTGCAGTCAGTGGTGAGCTGGCTGTAGGGCTGCCCGGGGCGCTGTCCCGGTAGTTCTGAAGCTGCACACACGCCCCCCACATGCACGCACATGCACGACAATGTGCGTTGACGGCGCGCTCAACACCTAAAACAATGCAAGCGGTGGCGCCGTCTACCTATCTGGCAGGCTCCTTTGTTATGCTTTGCATAACATTACCTGATGTTCTCACTTCTCACTTAGTATCACTTCACATCCTCGGTTACATTGTAGGCTGTAAACGGCCATGCAGGTAGCTTAGCCTAGTATTATTCTGACGACCCACCGAAGAAGACATGTGCAGACTCCATGCAGAGGAAACATTGTTTCGTGCCTAAAAACATGTGCGCCTGTCGACTCTCAGCTGTTCAGAGTTCTTTTTCATTTTCTGGAAACTGGAATTAGGCATATAATCATTACAAATGTGAGTTTACATTCTCTACCAATAAGTCCATAGACCATATGAAACAAATGCATATCGGCTCCTTGTGGTATTCATTGCGCAAGTGTTGCGTTTTCTGTTATTATAGACAGTCACTCTTAGACAATCACAAAAAAGTGAAATAACGTTTAGTTTAGTTTTTTCGATCAACAGTAGGCTATTCATAAACACTATACTGTACATCCAACATTTCTTTCTGGTTGATCGAAAAGGCTTAGGCTGAAGCTCAAAGCTTTTATGCATATCCTACATGTTGGTTTATTTACAAAAGTTCAGTGAATGAACACGTTTCTTATTTCTTTCCATTTAGCCTACTGTTCATTTACTAAATACTCAATATCAACTCAAAACCTGAAACTCACATGGTTATCCCTGACCGTTGTTGGAAGTTCTTGTGATTGTTTTAAAACCACTGTTTTGAAAGCAAAATAATGTAAGCTTGAGTATAAAAGGGCTTTTATATAAAACTAAAAGGAAAATAATTAATTGAAACAAAAATAAAAACAACAAATTTACAATGAAACTAAATAATAAGAAATATAATTACATTTAGAATAGCTGGTTTTCCATCAATATAACTAGCACGAGCTGAGTGGCTATGTGCACATGCATGCGTGTGCACGTGACGTGACGTCGTTAAAATATAGCCCTACTAGTTAAAAAATCCACAGCACACCACTGTCTGCAGTGATACACAACACTAGTTCAACAATGAAGGACAGGACTCCAAAACACTGCTGGGTCACATGCAGTAGAGTTCAGTACACATTTACCACATGCAGCCATTATTGACAAATAGTTATGTAAAGTTACTTCCTTCAAAAAGATGTTGCCAATGATACAAAAAAAAATACCTTTAATATCTTTGATGTCTATATCCAGGTCACTGACGAACTTGAGCTGCTGTTGCTCCAGGTCCTTGATGCCTTCACAGTCGTCTTTGCACAGGATCTGGGCGTTGTTGCTGCCCTCGATGGCTCTCTCTGAGTAGCGGTAGTAACCCTGTCAAAAAAAGAAAAACACCAACCTCATCAATTATAGTAGCATCCCATTTCAATATTCTGTACTTTTTGTGTATGTCATTAATTAACAACCTATGTCTTTCTACAGCGCCACGCAAAAGCATTGAAAGTAGCAGATCTGCAAGCTCAAAACACGGCGCGAAGCAACGAGGTCCCCATCAACTGCGTCTCAGCGCCGCCCTGTCAGTTGTCATGTGCATTGTTTTTAGCCTGTGGCTAAAATGTTATCGTGAAAGGTGTCAGAAAACCTCACAGAGTCACAGACAAAACTGCTTTTCATCCCGAAACATTCTGTGCCCAATTGAACAAACTGACATCAGAATTTGACTGTAGATTTGTTAGGGAACAAGGCATGAGTCAAGTAGCTGCTTTTATATAAAACGTTTTCTTCAGTACTGACAATGAATAGCTGTCCGTTAAAATGCAGGATGTGTTTGCATTAACTACAGGTGTTGAAAAAGAGATTTTTGAACTAGTAACTGATTATCAACTGGAGGGCAGAGCTAGAGACAGTACTTTTGGTCACTTGTGAGCAGAGATAAGAGAAGTACCCCCTGATTTTTGGCTCCACTTACAGTACTTTTGTGAAATATTATTTTCACAAATTAAAATAATAAATCCAAGTTTAACTCTAGAACTCATATGACTGACTCACATCTTAATGACTTCAAAAGGCTTGCAAATAATGTGCAGTCACAGCAGTCTCATTAAAGGTGGGCTGACCCTGAGAATATTGTCTGTCACCATACTAACTGTGCAAATATATGGTTATGTATGCATTTGTAATTTGAACAGAATCTGTAAATGTGAATAGCCTATTCATCGAACTGAGAAACTAAACATTGTGCATTGAAGGGAAGAAATCTGACTGTAAGCAATGTATTTCATGTCCTTTGAATTTTGTTTTATTAAAAGAAATCTCAACAAAGCAGTTTATTTGTATTTTTGTTTGTCTTTGTTTTTTTGTCTAATATTTACATTTATAAATATTTTGTCTTAATATCTAGGCATTTATTATATAACTATCAGTGTTTATTATTATTATTATTATTATAACAACTATCTAGACTAGTGTGTGGATGTGTGCACATGCATTGAGCCTGTCAGAAATTGAAAAATCACACCTGTGTGAAGTGAGTGGTGCAACTCCGTGTGGGGGTCCCTGGGGGTTCCTGGCCGCCCCCCCGGAGTTGCACCACTCACTTCACACGGGTGTGATTTGGTTTGTTTATTATCAGAGATCAACCTAGAGCGTATTTATTTAGGCCACATATTTAAACACCTCTATGTAAGTTATGTGAAATCCACAAGATGGTCACATATTTCGGCAGGTCACCAATTTCACCGCAACACTGCCAGTGCCATGCTGGAGTGACAGAGTGTGAGTGAGCGAGTGGCTGCGAATTTGGCTTCAGCTGGGCTTCTACTTGGCCTAACTCCCAGAACCCACCTCACCCCCGCTCATTTTGATAGGCTGGAATGGGTTTAATAAGATTCGCAAAGATAGATCGATACGCATATTTACCTCAAAATACTTCCTTAATGTAAACCATGATCACAACACCAGAGAGAGTTCCACAATCCACAAACCACGTTCAACCCAGATTCGGCTGCAACAAGGTGTTAAATTCATACCGCCCTTATGCCACTAAAATGTGGAACGCCCTACCAACAGCCGTTAAGAAATGTGAATCCCAAACCCTAGCTGTAAAAAAAGATAAAGTCCCCCATCCCTTTTCCATACTGTAGCCTACACGTTCCCCCATCTCCCATTTTTGTATTACTTTTTCTAACATATGATGATTTCTTTTTTTGCTAGAGAAGTGTATTTGTAGCTACGTCTTTAAATGTTCTGATGAACTGAACATGGAGGACCCTCTAATGTAAACAAGTCGTATTAGTGCTTTTTATACTTAGTAGTTGTCAATGCATGTACTTTCGTTTAACTGTCTTTACCCATAAGGTAACATTTTTCAATCAATGATCTCAAATGATGAACTACTCACCAATGTCGCGGAGGTTCCACGTTTAATGTAATTCCAAAGTCTGAACATTGTTTTGTATACGTTCTTCATATCATAGTAGGCTATATGAACTTTGTCTGAAAGCTTGCATCCATGTGTTTTTGTTTACTTGGTTAGCGCTTACTCGAAGTTCGAACGGGAGCCGCATCATAACTTCCACATTCAACACCGAAACGGACTTCCTCTTCCTCTTCAAAATAAGAGCTTGTAATGATTAGTCAACACTAGTTTTATTTCTAAGTCTACTTACAGGAAAGTAGGCTACACAGTCAGAGTCAGACTTGTGGGGTGGGGGGACTTTTTTGTTCTCTTTATTTTTATTTTTTACAGGGGCACATTATTGCAGCCCTCCGTGGCGTATTGGTGCTCTTTGAGAGCGATTATTGCAATTTGCTGTACTCTGTCCGTCCGTCCGTCCGTCCGTCTGTCGTCTTCTTCCAGCCTATCAATACCACAAGCACCACTAGAGGTCACTAGACACCAGACCAAGTCTCCCATAATCATGATGTGCTTTTGTGTCAATAGTGAATCCTATTTACTAACAATCAGCTAAAAACGTCTGGGTTTCCAAGGCTAACAATCAACAGACATGTGTTTAGTGGTATTTTTTATGAAAAATAACAATACGACTGCTAAACTGCGGCTCAATAAGAATTCACAAAGGAACCATATTGTGAAGAAATAAGTGTGTGTGTGTGTGTGTGTGTGTGTGTGTGTGTGTGTGTGTGTGTGTGTGTGTGTGTGTGTGTGTGTGTGTGTGTGTGTGTGTGTGTGTGTGTGTGTGTGTGTGTGTGTGTGTGTGTGTGTGTGTGTGTGTGTGTGTGTGTGTGTGCTCGTGCGTTTGTGTGTGCGTGCATGCGTGCGTGTGTGTGTGTGTGTTATAAAGAGAGTAAAAGACATTTTGATCTACCTTATACCCCAGTAAAGACATATGTGCTGTAAGGGCTTCCTTACACACACACTCCACATCTTTGAAGTCTCCAAACATGGATGAAAACGTTCTCAATCTCATCCAGTTGGATACTGCATCAGAGCCCTCTTGCTCTGCCCTTCACCTCACCTCTCCCAACTGTAATACCCCCAAACTCCCTCTTTAATCAAATGTACCTTATAGTGGATTAAACCTCGATCCTCAGTGCAATGTGCACATGCATACATGCATACATAGAAAGACTCTCTCAAGCACGCTCACATATAGAAAAGCAGAGAAACGCACACCTCGGTGAACAAGGCGTTTGTGAATACTTATGAGAGCCTGTTCTGATTCTGTAGAGATTGAAGCATGGATTGTTGGGGGATGCTGACGGTGTGTGGAAGAGATTTACACGGTGCACCAAACCCCGTTTTTTCAGACATATAGAGAATAGTTAGAGAATAGTTGCAAGACCATGCAGGGCTCAGTCCTGCGTACAGGGGCCTACACGTGCGCACACGCGCACACACGCACACACACATACAAACCCATACTCCATCCGCTAACGTTTTCCAAAACATATGTCTGGTCTCACTGGGGCTCTTGTACACAATCCGATTCCATTCTCCCTGTCAGCACTGTACTTGCCTATCAATTTATATATGTGTGTCACACATACTAAATTGATATTGAGATTGTATTTTCCTCATCACCTATTTTGAGGTACTAGAGAGAGACTTAATTTTATGTTCCTTCTAAACTTTAGAAGGATTCAGCCATGAACTATATATTCAACCCGGGAGACAGGGTTGATATATTTTAGGCATTTTTATTCTAAGTACTGTAGATACTATATTTTTACAAAAGCGCAATCACAGAGTAAACACTACACAGGCCTTAAACTACTGTGTGTTTCCATGTGTGCCTGTATAGTATGTTGGTGTGCGTGCATGTGTGCGTGCGTGCGTCAGTTTGTATGTCTGTGTGTGTCTGTAGTGTGTCTCCATCTATGCGTCTGTGTATGGTGGGGGGTGCTCAGGGGTGTTATTGAATCTGTGGGGTTATTGAAACCAGATTGTGAATTTGAAGATGAGGGCGAGAGAATGAGGACAGTGATCTCTGCCTTTAGAGGGATTTGAAGAAGACGTAGAAGAGGAGCAGGAGGAGGTGTTTTGCCTTCCTTTCATGTGTCCGCTCCCACTGAGAGAGAAGCAGTGGGGAAGGTGTCTCTCTATCTCTGTGTGTGTGTGTGTGTGTGTGTGTGTGTGTGTGTGTGTGTGTGTGTGTGTGTGTGTGTGTGTGTGTGTGTGTGTGTGTGTGTGTGTGTGTGTGTGTGAAAGAGAGAGAGCACAATTGTGTGTCTCAATTAATGTGCCAATGCCTGCATGTGCCCTTGTCATTGCTGTGTGTGTGTCACTGTGTGTGTCTGCGTGCGTGCGTGCGTGCGTGCGTGCGTGCGTGCGTGCGTGCGTGCGTGCACATGTGTAACGGACAGAAACCAGCAGGGGTCGGGTGTGGTCTGCCTTTAGAAATAGAGTTATGCCAATACATGTGTTCATTGGAGAAGCGGTCTCACAGCACGTCTGTTCTATTTTAGTTGACGCTCTTTGGTACAGTCACAGCACTGCTGGGAAGGCTCCTCAGGCCTTCTGTACGCAACACAGTTCCCCTGCAGGGAGAGCGAGTGACTCAGTGAGCAAGCAAACTGCTCCCAGACAGTTTTTCTCCCCATTATAGAGTTTCATAAAAAGAATCAGCCGGTAAAAGGATACTATCCGGATGCATCACATATCTGCACCCATGTTCAATCCAGTGAAGCGCCGGCATGGAATTGGTTTAATCTTTTGGACGGTATACTGTGCATTTTTATATAGTTCCTTTCTCCAAAGTGCTTTACAATGTGCATGTACAATGGGCTAAGGTTCTTGTGCAAAGACACTTTGAGACGAAGCCAGGGTAGCAGGGGAAATAGGAACATTGCTGTCTAGAGTGCTTAAGTCCAAGTGCACATATCAGTTGGACACCGTGTTTGGTGCCGAAATAATCAGAATCAGCTTTATTGTCACATCACAGGTTTACAGGTGGAAAGAAGTGGGTGAAGATTATTTTTGTGTGTTTTGTCTGTTAGAAGAGAAAGTATAGAGGTAGAGTGTGATCAGAAGAGACTGTATGTGGGATAGAAACAGCTGGTTAAATAAACAAAACATAGTTTACAGAAAAGAGCAACTCATGTTCCAAATGGTTTCAGACACAGCCCTCTACTTTGTGTAAAATAGACGCAGCTTCTTGTTTTCTTTACTGTGAGCATTGTGAGTATAGCAGGTGGATTTTGAGTAGAGTGGCAGCAGGGATGCCAGGGAATCTCTCTGTGTGCCACAGTGGAACGTAAGAACCGCGTTGTGATTGAAGAGTGATATTCTCACTGCCACTCACATGCTCTGTCAACATCGAAGGTTGATGTTTTCCACTCAGTGAGTGGCAGTTCAATTGTAGCAATAGTTTAGACTAGAGCATGGACGCACTTTAGATTACACTGATTGTTTTGCATTGCATTGCATCGCATCATCAGATTATTCAGCTACCATATCATCCCCAGGAAAGATACAGCAGCTGACTAATCAGTGCCACCCAGGGCAAATAGGGTTTTCTTTAAAATGTGCGACTCTTAACTTTATCATGACCTCACATTTTGTGCAATAAGTACATTTTTTATGAGGTTGTAATGTTGCGTCTTCTTGAGTCGTGTTTCTTATCGTGTCCAAAGGTTTGTCATGTCCTGTTTTTGTGCCTTGTCATGTCTTGTATCTTGTCAAGTCGTATGGCTTGTTACATCCTGTGTCTTCTTGACATGTCTTGTGTTTTGTCATGTCTTTTCTGAGGCTGAGGAGAGACTGAGTGGTTATAACCATTAAATAATCTGTAACAGTAAAATACAGTACAGTAGGCTATTCATGGGTATGTTTGTATGTACTCAAAGTCATAAAAATTATGACTTTAGAATACTTTGCTCTTTAAAAATTGGTAGTAAAAAAAAAGTAGCTAAATAAAATAAAACAATTTCAAGGTCTTCATGTTTTCTTTTACATTTATGTTTACAACTGAAAACAAGAATAGGCCTACATCTCTGGACATAGTGTATTTGCTTAGGGAAAGAAATCCACAAATTGAATCTTTTGACAGTCTGATCCTGATTACTGCCACAAAACTAACTGAGTAACAAGATATGCTGACAGCCTATACTGACTAGTAGCAGATGTATGTAAACTTCCTCGGTAGTAAATATGGTAGCATTTGAATGGCCAACAACTCAATGTTGAAATCTGTGTCTGTGATGGTAATATGCCCCAGACTGCACCATCTACTGCTGACAAACCCAACACAGACGCCCACATCCCTTATTTTTACTACTGTCCTGTGAGATATCGTGTTGTATGAAAGAGAAGCCGCGGGCATGCAATGCTATAGCATCTAGAATATATGGTTTTAGACAAGTTTCTATAAATCCCACAAGACCGTAATCACGGCAGTCTTTTCACCTGAGAGACCAACACTGTTTTTTATTTGTCTATAAAGCTCTAATTGGGAACTCACCTTCTTATTTAAACTCTCTTTTACAATGGAAAACTATTTCTTATCATACACGCTCTCAAGATTATTTGATGCTTGAGACCATACATACCTCCACTACATCTGGAAAATCTGCTTTCAAGTGCGCTGCCCCACACACTTGGAACACCTTACAGACTTCACTAAAGTACAGCTCTCTTCCTTCTCTATATCGCTTTCAACTTGATATATCAACGTTGGTAAATATCAACTGTACCTGTTTTAATTGAGTTGATCACTATGTAATGTTCCTTTACTATGTAATGTTCCTTTATTATTACCAGTAATCTACATTATTCATCTATGTTTTGTTTTCTTGTGTGTGTGTGTGTGTGTGTGTGTGTGTGTGTGTGTGTGTGTGTGTGTGTGTGTGTGTGTGTGTGTGTGTGTGTGTGTGTGTGTGTGTGTGTGTGTGTGTGTGTGTGTGTGTGTGTGTGTGTGTGTGTGTGTGTGTGTGTGTCATTGTACATTGTTGATGTGTTGTAATCTCGGCACCACTGAAAAAGAGGGTCTCAGCCCTCAGTGAACTAAAGCCCCCGAGAACTAAATAAAGGTTGAAATGAAAAAGAAAATGAAATGAAACAAAATACATACATACTTGCATGCACCTGGGACGTATCCTCAGTGATGTATCCCAAGGTCATCGGGGTTTCGGGTCTCCCAACATCATACCCCTCACTCAGGTGACCCAGCCGGGGTGATCAAGTCCCGACTTACGTCCCAGTAGCTACCCTCGATCAGTCCCATTAGGGAAAAACCAGGGCCACACAATCCGTTCCTCCTGAACTAATGGAGGTACCATTTTGGCGCGTGGAAGGACTAGGCTCTGTGGGTTGACTCCTGTCCGGGCCCCTCCTACGTCTCACCAGGTCAGGCCCTGTGCGTTGCACCAGACTCCCAGCACCAGGCACTTTATTCAGGAATGGTGGATTCTCGAGCCGCAACGGTTCCGCAGGCTCCACCTTGCCCTTGGTGGTGCCGCAGGCTCCGCTTGAGGCTTGAATGGCCCTCCTAAAGGCCTCACTGTGGGTTTGTTGGGCTTCTTCCTCACGGAAGACACAGGCTGGGGCGCCAACCCATACTGCTCCCGGGTGCCGTCTACTTTCCGGCTGCCACCCGTCTCTCCACCAGACTATTCCTGGTTGTCACGTAGTCTATTCCTATGAGTCACTATAAATAGAATAAAATGATATATATATATATATATATATATATATATATATAAACATTCAATGAAAGAAAAAAGGGAATTGAAAAATAATCTCTTCAATGTGGTTTTCCCTTTCTTTTTCTTAAGTAATCTGATGTCCCTCAATTTAAATGGTTAATTATAGGAATACAGGTAAATGGTCCAATTAGGTAGGCCAGGCTAATCACCTGCAGCTGTATCACCAATACAGTGGCAAATACCACAGAAATGTGTATAGAATCGACATTTTCATTAACAGAAAATGTTGTGCTTCTGTTCCAATTCCACTCGACATGGAATTGGAACTAATCATTAGTAATCAAACAGTCAACTCAGTTGAGGACTGAGGTGTCTGTGTTGCATTTGTTTGATATGTAAATGCAGCGTTGCTTTGGGCATTAGTTCCCAAACCTTTTCAGCTTAGGTCCCTACGACCTAACAAAAAACATTATGACTACATACAGTAGGCTACGTAAGCACTATTTAATATTGAAAATAGCTGACCTACAAGCTCGCAACACATCACATCATGTTGTGAGCTTGTAGAGCTGCAATTTTCGTTTCATTTTAATAATAAAAAGAGACAGCTTTGCACATACAAGGTTTCCACCCGACAGCAACGCAGTGAATGAGGTCCTGACCGACCTGTGTTCTCTCTGTACCTGGTACGTGGTACTGTAGCCTCTCCCTCTCATCCTGTAGGGAGAGCTACATGCTGCCTGCTGCAGGCCACATTGCTTAGTCATGCTGGGACAGAGAGGAAAAAGAAGATGTTAGATTTACTATTAGTGAACCAATACTATTCTGAATAACCCTATACATGGTTTTGACATTTACACGTGCATGACCGCGCGTTCATACCCACCTGCTTTGCTCGAGGGTGGGGACACTCATCTCTTGAGTGTGTGTGTACGTGTGTGCACGCATGTAAGCATATGTGTATGCGTGTGCGTGTGGAGCAGTGCTTTGTGTTGACAGCCGGTGTCCAACATCTGGAGGTTGACTCTGTAAATTGGGGTGCTTGTATGGAAAGGAGACACCCAGAAGAAGAGCAGAGGAAGACAATGTCCTCATGCAAACCAGATGAGGGCAGTACAATCATGGGATGGGAACTAGGGATGCACCCATATGGGCATTATGAGCACAAAATTGTTTCGCCACAACAGAAAAACATTGGTTAACGCCACCGGTAAATGTCCACTTATTGCCGATATGCCAATGGCTGTCAGTGAGGCAAATATCATTCTCACAACCCTGATATACGGCCGATAAATCAGTGCCTCATTGATCGGAACCAAATGTACCCTTCGATTAGTTTCCATTTGTACACTTTTCAGAGCCCTACCTGTATGTGGATTGTGGACTATACTTTTCCTCTGTGTACAATGTAGATTGTTACCGGTGGAGTTTTTGCCTGCGGACTACTTTCTTGTGTACCTGCTGCTATGATACGTACTGTAGCTACTGATACGTTGCAATTCCTTCGCACCTAACCTCATATTTCTTTTTCTGTATTGTTCTCCTAGTTTCCCCACTTTTTTCTTCTCTTTCCTGAGAAGAAGACATCTGCCTTCGCTTGCACAATAAAGATTAGATAAACAACGTTCTGGTCAGAGATCTTTCCTCAGGCCTTCCTCAGGCTTCCTGAAAACAACAAATGATGGATCTTGCACACTCTGATTTACGCCTATAAACATGTGATGTGACAATAAAACTGATTCTGATTAAAACATTAAGAGACAATTTTGTTAGTTTGCAACGTTTTTGTTTAAAACCTTTGGAATACCTATAACTCTTCAGACTGAAATTAGCATTTAGGATTTGACTGTGTAGTGTCTTGCATATCGCATTTGGCTTGTCTCATGCAGTTCTGCATATTTGCACGAGTGGATTACCGAACAGGTCTACTGGGCCTCAGCTCAGGGGCCCAAGAGCTCAGGGGGCTTTTTTTGGGGGCTAAGACAGAGCCTTTGAGTGAATTGTCATGGTTATTAAATACAGATTTCTTGGCAAAGGGCTTAGTCATTTATGTCAATAACAGAGCCCCAAAAGTCGACAGAGCATAAATTACGCCTTAGTTATTAATATGCTTTAGCAGTTCATTTATAAGTGCCGTTTGGCGTACAGGTAAATGTAGTTGTGCTGTTGGCTTCAAGACAGTCGATACCAGACTTCCATTGTGATTGTGTGTAAGTGCACGTGTGAGCGAGTCGTGTATAATTGTGTGTATAATTGTGTGTGTGTGTGTGTGTGTGTGTGTGTGTGTGTGTGTGTGTGTGTGTGTGTGTGTGTGTGTGTGTGTGTGTGTGTGTGTGTGTGTGTGTGTGACTGTGTGTGTGTGTGCGCTCGTGCGTTCACACTCATGAGTCCAGGAGGGGAGAGATCCTTGAGGCTATCAGATTGATACAACAGGTGTCCACCTCCTCCACACTGATGTCCTGGCAGGACAGTGGCCGCAGCTGAATGTTACATAACTGCAAACCACCAGAGACGGAAACGGTTTGGGCGTGTGTGTGTGTGTGTGTGTGTGTGTGTGTGTGTGTGTGTGTGTGTGTGTGTGTGTGTGTGTGTGTGTGTGTGTGTGTGTGTGTGTGTGCTCGTGTGTGTGCTCGTGCGCACGTACGCATGCATGTGAGAGAGACAGACAGACAAAGACACTACAAAGTTAGCCAGTGATAAGAAAGCCAAGCCTCTCCCACAGATCAGATGAATGAAAAGATGACAGCAACTCCTGAGAATAAACTGCAACATAGTCTGCAACGGCTGTTTCAATGCATAAATGCTGTCTATTTATCGATGAAACTAATTGGACACATTTTGATATGGTGTCTCTGTCAAAAGCACAGATTAAGGGAAAGAGATTAGGGGCTCTATTTTTGTCCATGCTAAACCCCTTATCCCTAAACTACTTTGCCTTTTTTACTATTTTAATTTCTCTATGGAGAATAACATGGGGTCATCTTAAAATCGTTTCAGATAAGCATTGTGGTCCAAAAATAAACAAGCTGTCTTGGCGTTATTGTCAGGGAGGTGTCTCTGTATCGTTTGCGACAGTCAGTCAGTCACTCATATATGATACAGTCCGTTTCTAGCGAAAATTTAACTAATTCAGCACCAGTAACAAGCAGTAACTAGCGTTTTCTCTCAGTCAGTTGATTCTTCATATCCATATGAGTGAAACGGCCGAGATGACATTTTTATTTTTCAAACACAGTTCTTATATGAGGCGATCTAAAATCTCCCTATGGGGATTACAATGCAAATAAAAAGTACATGAACCCGTGGATTTGCGCCCTCTACCGATATTGACGTCAATTGAACGACAATTGACGGATTGAAACAATAAGATGAGTATTCTCACATTTATGTGGGTAACTCATTTGTGTACTTCTGCCACCGCTGCACCTTGAGAGGCTTTGTGAAGCCTCAACTTGTGCCGCTGATCGAGCTCAGATTCTCCTATGAAGTTATGTTTTTCTGTGCACTCGTGTCAAACAACCCATCGATATTTTGTCTGGTCTACTGTAGCGTAATGAGAATTTGAGCACAGTGCTGACACAGTGAAACCAGCTCCATCCATAGCACTGACTAGCTCTGCACAGTCACTCCACTCTAAATAATCAGCTCACACTTCTATTGACTTTAATCAAACTAATCGCCTCTGATGAAGAGCCAAACTTAAAATGTGAAATGTTCTGGTACCACACACTCACGCATGCACACATGCACGCACGCACACACGCACAAAACACACAGCCTCTTACATAACACACTGTGTGAGGTATGGGGGAATATTTATCTGCCGGGACCAGTTTAGACTGCCTCTGAATACACTGGATATATTGGTGTGTGTGTGTGTGTGTGTGTGTGTGTGTGTGTGTGTGTGTGTGTGTGTGTGTGTGTGTGTGTGTGTGTGTGTGTGTGTGTGTGCATGGTGCATGTATACTACAGTCTTTGCCTATAGGTTTGCATTTGAGAGCTCTTAGGTGTGAGTGTGTACTGTGTATATATGTGTAATTGTGTGCATGCGAGAATTGCGTGTGTAATAATGCATGTAAGCATTGCATGTGCATATTTTTAAGGTCGCATGTGTGTGTGTTTGTGTGTGTGTTTGTGTGCGTGCGTGCGTGCGTGCGTGCGTGCGTGCGTGCGTGCGTGCGTGTGTGTGCGTGCGTGCACATATGAAGTCTATTGTGCACTCGTATACCTGTGTGTAATTGTGTGTGTGAATGTATAATATGCTACACAT
This sequence comes from Electrona antarctica, assembly GCF_951216825.1. Classification (NCBI taxonomy): domain Eukaryota; kingdom Metazoa; phylum Chordata; class Actinopteri; order Myctophiformes; family Myctophidae; genus Electrona; species Electrona antarctica. The sequence goes on along the minus strand of NC_136799.1, from coordinate 23,707,079 downwards.
GTTCTGTGGGTTCAGTGTGTTTGTAGAGTCAGGCCTGGGAGCGGTTATGAAAACAACGTTACCCAAAGTGCAGTTCTGCTGGATCACAGGTTACAGCCCCAGGGGGTTGTGGGATAGGCTGGGCCTGTGGGGAGCGGATGGACCTGACAGTGACTCCAAGAGAGTCGGCGTGTTTGATTGTGTGTGTGTGTGTGTGTGTGTGTGTGTGTGTGTGTGTGTGTGTGTGTGTGTGTGTGTGTGTGTGTGTGTGTGTGTGTGTGTGTGTGTGTGTGTGTGTGTGTGTGTGTGTGTGTGTGTGTGTGTGTTTGATTAACCTGAAAAAAGAGTGGGAAACGATGGTTGATGTCAGTGACATCATAGTAAAAGCGGAACAAGCTGTTTTTAACTTGGTTTTGTAATCACTTCTAGGCAGTCCATCTATTGTCTGTGTGCACACTACGCATGTGTCTGTCTGTCTGTCTGTCTGTCTGTCTGTCTGTGTGTGTGTGTGTGTGTGTGTGTGTGTGTGTGTCTGTCTGTCCGTCACTGTGTGCTCGCGTGCGTGTGTGCGTGCGTGCGATTTTGTGTGTGAGTGTGTGTGTGTGTGTGTGACTGTGTGTGTGTGTGTGTGTGTGTGTCTGTGTGTCTGTGTGTGTGTGTGTGTGTGTGTGTGTGTGTGTGTGTGTGTGTGTGTGTGTGTGTGTGTGTGTGTGTGTGTGTGTGTGTGTGTGTGATACCGCAACTAGGACCATGTGTGGTGTGTGAGAGAACAGATTTCACTCCCCAGCAATGCAGTACTTGACAGCCTTTCAAATACGATGAGGGCACTTCATAAAACGGTCATAGAGAATGACCACATTTACTCTGGGGCCTGTGCAAAGTATTGGGAAACTATATTTTGAACACTAGGCCTATATATATGTTGTATTCAGTATGTATATTTTGTGAAATGTTGTAATTTTTTGTCTTGCAGGATGGGATTTCTTTTGTAGCCTTCGTGGATGTCAGAGTGAGTTATTTCACTATGAATAAACGAGAGATTGAGCACTTAGAAACATGAACATGAAATGAAACAGATTACTGCACGAGATATGGTCCTAGTCCAGCAAACTAACACAAAAACTATTTGAGTAAAATACTGTTCATCCCACAGGTTCTCTTCTATACCACCTGGGATCCTCATTTTCAAACCTAGACAATATACAAATATATATCAAATGAATCAATAAAGGTATAACATAGTGGAGAGGGCTCATCTTACTAACACAGATCTAATTGTTCTTGTTCTGATACAGGTTTATGTTCAAAATAGGGTATGCCAATCAATATGCCAATGTCTAAAAAACACGTTTTGTACATACATTGCCCTTTGGACAGTACAGTGAGGTATTCACAACAGATGGCATGACTTTAGGGCTAATTTTCGTTTCGTAGGAATATATTACCGTAGATATGGACAATGCAGGCAGTGCAGTCGCACTGGGGGCTGTGGGGCGTGAATGGGCCAGGCCTGCATGCAGTGGGTTGGGATGGAGAACGGTCCCTTTGTGATTGCCATACCTGACAGGCGGAATTCACTTCGGAATGATGTGCTGTATTGAATGTATTATGTATAGCAACTTTGATTGGTAATAGTTTGACGTTACTACATGCTAAAACGGCCTTGTATGAACTTCAATGATTGTTAAAGGGTATTGGACCAGAGTGATTGGTGCATCTCAGTGTATGTAGTGCTGTCTCCAGACAGCAGGTGGCACTGGTGGCACTGTCATCTCTGTGAGGTTGGCTGAACATTGAACACTAAACAGAACAAGTGACCATCTGGTATTATTTTAAAGCAGAGTGGGCAGTTCTCTCTTCAGGGATTGTTTTGTTTTTTGTTTTAGTTTTAGTTATATAAAGGCTACAGAAACAGTAGCAACAGTATGAGTTAGAAAGAAACAAGTTCAACGTAGACGAGGACAGTACATGCTGATGGATTCCTGTTCCAGGCATTGAACCCACCCCCACCTTTTCACTTGGCCAGATTTACATAGGCGACATTGTAGACAAGGCATGGTGCAAATTGTACTGGGCCTTAAGTGAAATTGGTGCCCATAACGTGTGTGGAATTAATGTCTGATTTAGCGACTAAGGCAGAGGTTAATTACACATATGCAATCAACTCAATCAATGACTCCCCAGTGGGCTGGTGGAATTTGGATTCCTCCACCATGTTAAGAATGAAAATAAAAGAAGTGATGCTGAAATAAATTCAGTGATGCTGAATGCTGAATGCTGAACACACTGAAACATTTTATCTGTTTCTGGAAATAAACTAGCGTGTGTGCACATGCACACGCTCTACAGTGGGGGGACACACAACAGGCCAACAGCACGTGCACCAAGGCCGGCCCCACTCGATCATGATTGGAGGAAGGCCCCTCTCATCCTGATTGGATGAAGGCTGGCTAACCCTAGCCAAAAAACGAAACCTAAGGTTTTTTGACCCCAGGGGTTAACTGGGGACAGGGAGGAACTCCTTATATGGTCAGCACACTATATGATATAGGAATAATCTTTTATTCACACCACCAACTGTGTCTGTCACCAATTCAATTCAATGAGCACGATAATTGCAACTACCCCTATGATGCACACACAGTAAACGGTAACTGAAAATAAACTAATGACCTCAATCACAACATATACATTCCCTCAACACACGTCATTGTGAACAATAACACAACAAATGCACCCGAGGCATGTTGGAAATCCTTTCCTCGTACACAAATGGTAGGTCAGGACACACAGCAGCCACCTGTTGATCAATTGAATTGTCCTTTCTAATGTCCCCATCAGTAACCACTGAAACCTATACTCACACTACTGTAATGGCATGCGGAGGCAGGACACCACCCCGTCCCGCTTCCACCAGGCCCAGAGGCTCTGATGCCCAATGGAGGCAGGACACCACCCCGTCCCGCTTCCACCAGGCCCAGAGGCTCTGATGCCCAATGGAGGCAGGACACCACCCCGCCCCGCTTCCACCAGGCCCAGAGGCTCTGATGCCCAATGGAGGCAGGACACCACCCCGTCCCGCTTCCACCAGGCCCAGAGGCTCTGATGCCCAATGGAGGCAGGACACCACCCCGCCCCGCTTCCACCAGGCCCAGAGGCTCTGATGCCCAATGGAGGCAGGACACCACCCCGTCCCGCTTCCACCAGGCCCAGAGGCTCTGATGCCCAATGGAGGCAGGACACCACCCCGCCCCGCTTCCACCAGGCCCAGAGGCTCTGATGCCCAACTGCCCAAGTGTAGTGTAGCGAGGGTAGAGGGGGCACACACCACCCCGTCCCGCTTCCACCAGGCCCAGAGGCTCTGATGCCCAACTGCCCAAGTGTAGTGTAGCGAGGGTAGAGGGGGCACACACCACCCCGTCCCGCTTCCACCAGGCCCAGAGGCTCTGATGCCCAACTGCCCAAGTGTAGTGTAGCGAGGGTAGAGGGGGCACACACCACCCCGTCCCGCTTCCACCAGGCCCAGAGGCTCTGATGCCCAACTGCCCAAGTGTAGTGTAGCGAGGGTAGAGGGGGCACACACCCGTGTGTGTCTGACTCTGAACATTCCCACGACCCATTGGCAATTCGGCAGGTCTAAGCAAATCCAAAGTGGACCACCTCTACCGATCCATGGACCTCCACAGTGCATGGTATAAGTTAAGCAAACATCTTGCTTTTAATCCAGAATTGTGAAGTCGTCTATACTAGAAGTCCACAAACCTTCTCTCTCTTGATGGCATTTTTTATTCTGAGAAAGCAGGGGGACACACAGCAAATGGTCCAGCTGGCTGGGAGTGGAACGGACACACTGATGCTGTAAATTAGAATGCATTTTTGCACCAATGTGGTATGTGCTCTAACGATTCAACTATGTTATTTTACCTTTGTTTAGAAAGGGATTTGTTCCTTCAGTCTTGACTCATTATTGTGTATAGTCTACTGATAAAACTATCAATTCAAATTGAATGCTCCCAAAATCCATCTCTGAGCGCTATTGTAATCTCTAGCACCTGATTAGGATGGTCAGTGATTCATTTCTAATGCATTTATGGGGAAACCAGAGGATTTTATTAATGGAATTCAGTTCATTCACCCTCCACCATTAATCTTTTCCTCTCTGTGCTGCTATATGCCAACCTTTCCTTTCCTCCCATGGTGGTGCCAGAGATTTTTTTTTGACGGTGCTATGGCAGTTCTTCATAATCAGCTGTGAATCAGCATTTATGCTTTACTTATTTATCTGTTGTTTTTTAAGACACAAGAATATTACAGTCTAAGTAAGTGCCATGCTAGCAGCATGGCAATCTGTCCACTTGAGATATCTTAAAGTATATGCGCTTGGACAGTTTGGCCTAAGGTTGGCACTAAAAAAACATTGCACATGCCACAAATAACACCAAAAGAAAACACCTGTTCTAAGGAGAAAAACAGAATAAATATGAATTCATATCATCGTAATTTGAAGGGGTGTGCCAGTTCATTCAAATTATCATAGGTAGACGCCCCACATATCCTAATTAGCATCCTAATTACACCTGTGTGTGATTGCAGCACACAGAAATCACAGGACCTCACACATAAAGTTGAGATACCTAAACTAAAGTGTAAGTGTATTTAGACTCCAAACATTAAAAATCAATTGTAGCCTACTATGGAGGTACTTCTCATAATCATCATTTTTCGACCGCGGTCGAGATAATGGATTCCACAATGCTACGCCAGACTTCCCGGTCCTTCATTGCCACCCCCAGTTCCTGCCTACTGAAGCACCGGTCCTTCATTGCCACCCCCAGTTCCTTCCTACTGAAGCATGTGTCCCTAGCGATGACATCAGGGAACGACAGCTTTCTACCTCTGGTCCACCCTGAGGCAGGACTCTAGAGAAGAAGGGAAGATATAACCTCATTGTCAGGTACATCTAAAGTGAACAGCACATTTAATTCATAAATGTATTTTATTATTTATCTCACATTAGTCAACTTATCACCACTAGACATCAAAGCAGTGGTTCTCAACATGTTCATGTCAAGGACCCCCAAATGGACATGCATTCTGCAGAGCCCCATCTGAAAATACTTTCTGCTAGGGAAATGTTTTGAAGATTTATCAAAATGTTTCGAAAATAGCTGATCTACAAGCTCAAAATGGCAGTAATGGGACGCGTTGTGAGCTTGTAGATTGGCTATTTTCAAAGTATAAAATATGATTAAAGTGGTAAAAATGTTCCATATTTTGCTGTGGACAGCCTGGAACTTCCTCAAGGACCCTTTGAGGTACCCATACCACACTTTGAGCATCTTGCAGAAGGCGCTGTTTTTCCTTTTTGTTTTCAGATTGCACTTAAGAACAAAAAAGGCGCCCTAAGAGTGCTCCACAGTGTGCGTAGATTCTGTTCTTACCTACGAACAAATCACAGCTATGAAAACATTGAGGGATCCCAAAACCTTCTTCCCAAAAAACTTCCTAAGTGGGTCTAAGAACAAATTTCCTCTTAAGAATGGTTGGTGCATGAGGCCCATATCTTCTCGTTGCTGAACCCTTCACATTCTTCGTCTCATCGCCTTCTTTCTCGTGCCCCCCCTCCCCCCACCACCACCACCACCACCACCACACACACACACACAACACTACAGTAGTATAGGCCTACTGCTACTATAGGCTACTCTTCACATCTGGGGTGCACCTGTCATGGCATGGAGTCGGTTTCCCATGGAACTCTGTTCCCTGCCGAGTTGAAAACAGCAGCGTCTACTAAGTGATTCTGCTTTGAACGTATTCTGTCTATGCTATTTCCTTTTTCTACACGTTCAGTATTGTATTTTATTACGGTACTTGTACAGCAGTGTTTCCAAAACATAGGGCCTGAGTCGTTTTTATGAGTCGGCGACAAATCCCAAGTAGCTGTTTTTTGTTTAACCGCCAATTGTTTTCCAAAACTTTGCGGAATATTATCTCAAATTTCCAAAATAATTTGAAAAAGGGAAAAAAGTATTTAATAGTTTGGGTCCTGGGGAGACGGTAATCCTGTTTTTTTTTTTTGCCTATTGTATTCTGGTCGAGTCTATATGCTATTCTTCTATGAAAAATATATTTTCCTTTAAAGAATGATACAATACAGCAAAGCTTACATAATGCATTACATTTCCCTGCACCTCCCACACACCTTGGCAGAAGATGTTGAACACCACTCATGTGTTCAACATTTCACACATACATTTTCACAGCCATTCCTCTTCTTGGAGGCACAGGCCCACACACATACAACAGGTTAGAGTTAGATGGTTCAGATAGTTCAACTACCATGCATCAACCCTGCTGACATCTCCCATGCTACCAACCCCATGTATGGTGCATAATGTTCCAATACAGCCACAGAGCCACTACAATTTAAAATATATTGAGGGTGGAGAGAATGACAGGATTGCATGTAAGTTGGGAAGGTTTCAATGGCAAGGGGGAGCTGTATCACAGGCATTGTGCGCACGCACGCACGCACGCACGCACGCACGCACGCACGCACGCAGTGGCACGCACGCACGCACACACACACACACACACACACACACACACGCACACACACACATCAAATCAAGTGGGTCTTGTGGGAATGTTGTGCGTCCAATGTGGATCTTCATGTGGCCAGCCTGTGACATCAGTCATCTATAATGATTATATCTGGTTTCAGTATTTAATTATGATGTATTTTCTCTATTATTAAGGTTATTAGATCGATTTGTATTGGGGGTGGGTTGCCATCTCCACTTCCCTATAAAAGCACCGTAAACAAACACCAATTCACTTAACCAGCCGTTTTTTCTAGAGCCCCCAATTCTTACATTCCCTTATGTCTAGGGGTTGGTTAAAGGATGCAACAAGGCTGGAAAGTGAACTGTAGTTTATTCACCACACTTTAACAAGGTGATATTGCGTTAGAAGAATACAATGATTGAATGATTGGTGCAGCTTGATGAGGTGGCTTGATGAGGTGGCAGGTAGGTCTCCTCCCACACATAAGACCTGAGGCTGAGAGCTGAATCACTACTATTCCAAGTTACCAATTACATACAGGAATCCCACATGTATGTAACAGGCCAGTACAGAATTCATTCCATATGTTGATCTGACCTCATCAAACCCTGTACACTCAAGACACGCTCCATATATGGCCAGTACTGAATTCATTCCATATGTTTACCTGACCCCCCATGCCAAAGTGCCAGCCCTCGCCCAGCAGTCTGCCTTCACCCAGGGGGATGCGTGCTTCTTGCCCTCAGGGCGTATTACTGGTATCTTTATCATTTTTAATTATTTCTTTGTTATTGCTGCTACAATGTTGAGGAACAATGTTGTGTACTTGATAACAGGAAGCAACAATACAAAGCTGGGATCTTTTCTTGTCAGCTCTTCTTTCCTTGTTTCTTATCTCATTCTGGTGGAAATGTACTCAAATGATTTACTTAAGTAAAAGTATCAATACTGCAATGTAGAAATACTGGAAGTCTGGAATTCTAAGCCTAGTAAGTAAAGTTTTCAAATAAATCTAGTGCCGTAAAAGTATACAATATTTGGAGCCGAGATGTAGTGGAGTAAAAGTATTGGAAATTGAAAATACTCAAGTTAAGTAAAAAATCCTCAAATGGTAGAAAGTACAGTACTTAAGTAAATGTACTGTATATACTTATTATTTACACCACTGCTGATTCTCTCTCTCCTCTCCTTGTCTCCTCGGTCCCCATCTCTCCATCTCCTCTCCTGTTACTGTATTATTATTGTGTGTTGAAGCTATTAAGGATTTCCTCCTGTTTGTGCCAGAAAACACAGATTTGTGTTTGATGACGATTAAAGAAACAAAGCGAGGGAGAGAAAGGGAGGACATGGAGAAAAGAAGGATGACATATTGTTACAGCAGATTGTTTCAGTTAAAGCAGAGCCAGGTCATTGTTCCCAACTGGAAAGCTAAAGGTCTAACTAACACCAAGGCCACACTGCCGTGTGTGTGTGTGTGCGCGTGTGTGCGTGCGTGCGTGCGTGCGTGCGTGCGTGCGTGGCCCCCAGTCTTCCCACTACTACGCTATAGGATATAAAAGCGATAAGAAATGACCTCGAGGGGACATTGCTCTAACCTGACTCCGCCAGATGGGGCAGCAGAGGCGGAGGCAGGTTAACATTGTTCTAACCTGACTCCGCCAGATGGGGCAGCAGAGGCGGAGGCAGGTTAACATTGCTCTAACCTGACTCCGCCAGATGGGGCAGCAGAGGCGGAGGCAGGTTAACATTGTTCTAACCTGACTCCGCCAGATGGGGCAGCAGAGGCGGAGGCAGGTTAACATTGCTCTAACCTGACTCCGCCAGATGGGGCAGCAGAGGCGGAGGCAGGTTAACATTGTTCTAACGTGACTCCGCCAGATGGGGCAGCAGAGGCGGAGGCAGGTTAACATTGTTCTAACCTGACTCCGCCAGATGGGGCAGCAGAGGCGGAGGCAGGTTAACATTGTTCTAACCTGACTCCGCCAGATGGGGCAGCAGAGGCGGAGGCAGGTTAACATTGCTCTAACCTGACTCCGCCAGATGGGGCAGCAGAGGCGGAGGCAGGTTAACATTGTTCTAACCTGACTCCGCCAGATGGGGCAGCAGAGGCGGAGGCAGGTTAACATTGCTCTAACCTGACTCCGCCAGATGGGGCAGCAGAGGCGGAGGCAGGTTAACATTGTTCTAACGTGACTCCGCCAGATGGGGCAGCAGAGGCGGAGGCAGGTTAACATTGTTCTAACCTGACTCCGCCAGATGGGGCAGCAGAGGCGGAGGCAGGTTAACATTGTTCTAACCTGACTCCGCCAGATGGGGCAGCAGAGGCGGAGGCAGGTTAACATTGCTCTAACCTGACTCCGCCAGATGGGGCAGCAGAGGCGGAGGCAGGTTAACATTGTTCTAACCTGACTCCGCCAGATGGGGCAGCAGAGGCGGAGGCAGGTTAACATTGTTCTAACATGACTCCGCCAGATGGGGCAGCAGAGGCGGAGGCAGGTTAACATTGTTCTGGTCCTGAGGAAAATTACATTCATTCTTATAATGGTTAAAGGTCTTTTTTAAGAGTTGTGGAGTTAGTATTAGGCTTTTAGTGGTTGTGGTTATGTTTAGGCCCACAATGGAAACAAGCCATCAACACCAAGGCATTTTTGTGTTATCCTTTTAGCATTGCTTGCGTAATTGCACTTGCTGTACTGTTTGCATTTTGCAAGTACAGCAATCAATCAATCAATCAAATAGGGTTGCAGTGAGGGGTTATGGCTACGGTTAGATTGTCAGCTTACGGTTATGGTTACATGTGCAAAGTTATGGTTTGGTTAGGCCAGCTTGTAAATGGACTGCCCAAAAGCCTGCATGTTAGTCTGACCTACAGTATGCGTCCGGTTAAGACTGAGGATAGGGTTACCTATACCTACGTGGCCACTTAAGACTGAGTTTAGGGTTGGGGTTTGGGAGAGTGTTAGCCGTTTGACCACCAGGATTAATTAATCTATTTATCGTGCATTGCCAAGGTTTTTCCCCTTTCAACCCTTATTTTGAAGAGCCAAATATCCGTAACCGGGTGTTACGATGACAAAATGCTGTGTGTGGTGTCTTGACTGGTTGTTGTTCTCTCGCTCGGTGCGAAAAAACCTGACCTTGAGTATCACAGCGCCTGCTGTCGGCCGTTGAAAAGACCTTGTTTTCACCAGAAACGACATTCATTGCCCCGATTTGGAGATTCAGGCCATTGAAAGCAGCACATAGAGTGCAAGTGGATGCGCACGCATCTTCAAAATGGCCGCGTCCACTGTCACACTTTACACTGGGATGCTAACGACAGACAGCTATCGATGCGATCTGATCAAAACATGGATTAAAGAATATAAAGCCTAGAAAACCTATATAGGCTACGCTGTTGGCGGGCTGCCAGACAAAAGTTAATCTACGCTTTCTATGCTTCGTGTTAGTAATCGGTCTGACTAACGGGAGGTCGGAATGTAAACCACTTAAAACCTAATATTCTTAGTTGACCGGAGTCCCCCAGGGGTCTATACAAGGTTTCCTCCTTTTTCACTTTTCACTAAATAACAAATACAGTAGCAGAAATGGACGCAAGGGTTGATGTGGTTATGTATCGTTAAGATCTTTTTATTTTGTCTTTATTGATAGATGCAGTAGACTGACTGAATGGGGAGAGAGAGATGGGAAGTGACACGCAGCAAAGGTCGTCGGGATCGTGATTCAAACCCGCAGCACATGTGCCTGGACCGCTATACAAGCCGTCCAGGCCGGTTAACTTAGGTGTTGTTAATAAGAAATGTTGCTATTTGGATGTGTGTGTGAAATGTAATGGCTCTGTGTTCGCTTTAGGAAAGGTGGAAGTAGAAAGTTGATTGGAAAGCTGCTCACCCTGGCCTCTCCATTGTTGAGCTGCCCATCTGTCTGCACCCAATAATAAACATTCACAAGCAAGGTTGTGCATGCGTGTGCGCGTTCTGAAACCTCCCTAATGTTTGTTATTGAATGGAGATAGTGAATCACACACACACACACACACACACACACACACACACACACACACACACACACACACACACACACACACACACACACACACACACACACACACACACACACACACACACACACACACACACACACACACACACACACACACACACACACACACACACACACACACACACACACGTTTATGTCTCTTTCTATAGCTTTCCGCAGCGCCTCACTCAGCTAATGCTGGAAAAGTCACGACACGAGTCACACGACATGGGAACTAGACTGGAATATCATTGCTTAAGTCTCACACACGCATACATCCATCCAAACACGAATGACACACATGTACCCACGCACACACACACACACACACACACACACACACACACACACACACACACACACACACACACACACACACACACACACACACACACACACACACACAGTCTCTTCAACTCCCATTATGTTACATCTTGTCCTTGAGCTTGGGGATTGTTGACAAAATGGTGTGTGTGTGTGCGTGTGCGTGTGCGTGTGCGTGTGCGCGTGCGTGCGTGCGTGCGTGCGTGCGTGCGTGGAGATGGAGTGTTGAGGGCTTCAGTTCTCATAGTGTGGAGGCTCCACATTAGTTACTGTCAAAGTGTCCTTGAGCAAGACACTGAACCCCTAATTGCTCCCTATGTGCTAGTTGGTGCCTTGCATGGTTTCCGCTGCCATCAGTGTATGAATGTGTGTGTGAATGGGTGAATGTAATGCACAATCTCTGTAAAGCGCCTTTGATAAAGGCGCTATATAAATGCACCATTTACAGACAGACAGACAGACAGACAGACAGACAGACAGACAACGAAGAAACGGAAGAAAAAATAAATTGAGTGTGTGAGAAAAACAGATAAGACCGGTATCGTGTGTTGGGTGGGGTGAATCCGACATAGGGGGAGACCCATGAAAGAGTAAGAGGAAAAAATTGAGGTCAAGAGCAAGGGAGCAGAGGGCATTTTATGAATTGGGGAGGGGGGGGGGGGGACTTGACACTGCTTAATGCTGCCACGTCCCTTGTCAAGGAAAGAGCAGCCTACCCGATGTGTTTGGACCGAACGATCACTAGTTCATTCATTCGTCTATTTTTGAGAACAAGAGTTAAAAGAGCATAAAAAGAATTGAGGCATGAGAAAGAAACAAGTGAGAAAGAGCTTCACTGGGGCTTTCCATGTTCTGGCACGGGAGAGAGTCCTAATTGAGTTAGGAAGTGACAGGCATGTCACTACGGTGCCTTGTAACTGGGGCTCAGTGGATTACTGTACAGTATGTACAGTCAAATCCTGAGTGTTGCTTCAACTCTGTGTACGAATGGAACCAATGTTACAAATGGAAATGGATACTGTACATTAACACTGAGCTTTATATATACTGTGCGCACACACTGTAGTATCTAGAGAGACCATTTAACTCTGAGCGCAAATGGACCCGTAACTCTCTCAGTTAACTGAAGACAAAAGATTTTACTGTGCACGACCCAGAGGAATGGAGGAGAGAGAGAGAGAGAGAGAGAGAGAGAGAGAGAGAGAGAGAGAGAGAGAGAGAGAGAGAGAGAGAGAGAGAGAGAGAGAGAGAGAGAGAGAAAGATATTTGAGAGAGGGCCACACATAATTATATAGCATATATTTTAATTAATACTACTACAAAATAATCTCGAACACCGGTGTGGTTTGAGTATAAGTCATTTATTTTAAATACAACATTTTTTCATGCTAATTAGTAACAGCTATAAGTTGCTAAACTAAACAGTTTTTTTTGTAGTAGTGAAAGTAGGATACAAGCTCACGAAGTGTGCTTGTAGATCTGCTATTTTCACTAGTTTGGGTCCCAGGCAAACGTCTAATCTCTCTTTTGGGTCTTGAGCTGAAAAGTTTGAGACATACTGGAGTAGATGGTGTGAACTCCTCTATGCCGTACATGTCCCAACATCTAGACAAGGAAGGAGCCGATGTCTTGCAACTTTTAATGTAGTACACCCAAATACAACTCAAGCTTCTCTGTGACCTGGAAATTCATCCCATCTCAGTTTCATGTATCAAGAGTTTTTATGCAACCTTTTTATGCACAGATGTTTTTCTGAATACAGAGGTTCCCTAGTGCACATCTGCCTCACCTTAGCAAAGCCACCCATGCTAAGTTTCTGAAGAGGATAATGTCACTGAACTGACAGACTGGTTTCATAAGAACCACCTGGTAAGTGTTTTTCTTTGGTTAAAATAAGTGTTAAAAAGCTATTGTGATATGCTTATGGCTATAGTGTTCTAGTCTCTCCAGCTTTTTATTAAACAGAAAATGCAGTTCGAGATAACAATTTTATCCAATCAGGATAGAGAACGCAGTCAAATGGAAACAAGTGGAATTGTAAGTGATGACATCAAAGAAATGAGCAGACAAAATTGGAACTGGAACAATATAACAAATTAAGCCGATACCATGGCACTGAAATAGATCCATCCCTCTATTTCTCAACATGAAACATGAAAGCCTAGAAAGCCTAGAACATGGGTTCCCATAGTGGGGTCCAGGGGGTCCCCAGCTAAATAATAATTAGGAACCAAATGGACCCTTATGGGTCTGTAACTCAGAGAGTGTATACGGGTCCATTTGGTTCTATTTGTAAACTCTCAGAGTTAAAGTAACTTTGATTTTACAATATACATTGGGGTCCCAGAGATAGAAATGCCATTAAATGGGGGACCGTGGTTGAAAATCACTGCTAGAGCCGTATAGAGCGTCGCAGTCCCGCCCCCTACCATGGACCAGGAAATGAATCCCAATGCATTTTTCCCATAGACATTTCTTAAAGTATTTATTTAAAGACGGTTACGCCACGGACAAAGCCAACTCGAGTCGTGACAACTCATGACAACACAAACAATATTTTGGACCAAACAAATAATTACAAAGAAGAAAAACAACAAAAAAAGTGTTGTAACCTGCCGTTTTTTTCTTCTTTCTAATTATTTTTTCGGCCCCAAAAATTGTGTTTGTTGTCATGATTTGTCACGACTCGAGTTGGCTTTGTCCGCGGCGTAAACGTCTTTAAATAAATACTTTCTGAAATGTCTATGAGGAAAATGAACGGAGAATCATTTCCTGGTCCATGGTAAGGGGCGGGACTGCGACGCTCTATAAAACCTTCTCAAATGGAGGTCTGCGGGCTAATGAGTGTCATTTTGGGGGTCCTTGACATGAAAAAGTTTGGGAACCACTGGCCTAGAAACAACTTTTGCTGCTGCATAAACTAAGAGGGTTGAGAAACTCTCCCAACCCAAGTTCAATATGATTGATGTGGGGGGTCTCCATGAAGTTCAAATATGATTACCGGTATTTGGGGGGTCACGGCCTGAACCACCAGTTAGGACTGCACTAAACTGTAGCTATCTATTTTCCTTTTCCCCTGGCTGTCCTGTGTCTCCTCCTTTACTGCCATTGACAACTGATTTATGTCTGTCTAATAAAAAAGTTATATATTTCCTAAAGAATTTTTATCCAACTTATTGTATATGCCCCAAAATGACTATACAGGTTTTGACAGCCATTGACAGAAAATAATAGACCTTCATTGTCAAATGTTTAAGCATGTTCTAATGATGTACTCTTTACTTTATAAATTTAAAATCTTCCAAATATTTAACATTTTTAACATTTTGAAAAAATAGCCAATTTTACACTGAGGTGCCTGCCCACTCTTCCTTGAAGCCCACCTATCGTGTTACCGAACAAGGCGTGGGTGGTCCTTGGCACCATCCTGCCGTTGTTTGGAATCTTGCGCCATAATTCCCCTCCCCTCCTATCTATTTAGGGTTCTACATTATATGTGAGGACTTTAAAAAACATTTTCACATTAGGAAAAGAGATTGATGCTCTACTAACATATTGAGCAAAAAAATTTAATATGTCAAATGTCTCAATATAACCCAAGGTATCACTTGACAAATGGCATCCCAAGCAGGACACACTATACAAATATCTACAAATTCTGTGTGTCTTGAGGGTATAGACAACCATGGAAACTTGGGTTGTGGACAGACGACAGAAAACACCTTTATTTCTTGCTGTTATTGTATATATTGGGTCCATGACTATATTATGGTGAAAGCTCTATGCGTGGCTCAGTGTGGGGCCATCATGAGAAACATTGTAAAGAGAAAACCACTGGGTTAGGCTTTGAAGCTGGAGGTTCATGCCAGTACGACTGATGCAAAGTGTTTGTGAAACGTCTCTCACTCTCCGTGCATGCGTGCGTGCGTGCGTGCGTGCGTGCGTGCGTGCGTGCGTGCGTGCGTGCGTGCGTGCGTGCCTATCTCAACATGTGCACTATGAGCACATCTCTGAAATTCAAAACATGTTTTTCACTACTGTGTATGGACACCACAGAGAGAGAGAGAGAGAGAGAGAGAGAGAGAGAGGGACACACACACACACACACACACATTAAAGTGTGCACAAAAACTCATGTAGCCTATGCACTCTCCAAACACGCACGCACGCACACAGAGAGAGAGACAGAGACACAGTGGTTACAGCTTAGATCACAGGCTCTAGCTGTGGTACTGCTTACTTTGGCCTCCTCTCTCTCTCTCCCTCTCTGTGTTCTCCATCTCTCCCTTCATACTGCCCCTGGCTGGCTGTCAGCCATGATCAAAGAGCAGTGGACTGCCCCCAACCTCCTGTCAACACACTCAACTTAGTCTTGCGTAGCCAGACAACTATTCCACAATCTCTATATGCTATACAGTATATAGTCTGGAACTACACCTACCAAAATACAAGCAAGGAAGCTAGCATTTCCGTTCACGAAATAATTCGATTTATAGCCAATTAGGATAACTTTCGTGCTCCAGAAGCATTTGGAAATTGCAGGATCCAACAGTCTGGCCACGCGAGACTACACTCAACTCAATGTCTTCGCACACACGCACGCACACACACACACACAATTGTGACATTTACTATGAAAAACTAACATATTCCATCTCTCCATATGGTCACGCCTTGTGACATCACACCTCCATATATGATCACACCATGTGTCATTACGCCTCCATATATGGTCACGCCTGGTGTCACGTCACACCACCATATGGAGCCGGCCAGCAACTCTACATCTGACCTCAAACCCTTAGGTCTTCATATATGGAGCTGACCTGTTCTGACATTCCATATGTTGATCCATACCCACCCGTCCTTCCTGTTCTGACATTCCATATGGTGATCTGACCTCATCAAAGCCTGTACACTTAAGACACGCTCCATATATGGCCAGTACAGATCTGACCCCCCATGATAAAGCGCCAGTGCTCACCCAGCAGTATGCCGTCACCCAGGCGGATGCGTGCACAGGGCGTCTTACTGGTATACTATTGAGGAGATCAAAATTTGGACTGTAATTTTATGCAACGTCGGTTCAGTGGGTTCACAATTCAGTATAAATGCAGGGCAGGCATATCTACCAATAACCCCAATAACACCTAACCTCTAAATATCAATCAATTCTAACTCTAATCTGAATCCTTTCCTAATCCTGAATTCCTAATAAGAAGCATACAGCCCCAAATCATTTTAAACATAAAACATTTTATCTTGTGAGGACAAGAACTAATTCTACTATACTGGTGGGTGGGGACATCTGGCTCATGCACAACTAGTCTCTCTCTCACACACACACACACACGCACGCACGCAGTGCACGCACGCACGCACGCACGCACGCACGCACGCACGCACACACAGTCTGGCAGGGCTATTTTGTAGCAGATAGGGAGTGTGTCCTGAAGCGTAATAGATGGGTTTGGTCCTGATGTCTATCTTGTTTCCAATCAGGAGACAAAGAGAGAAATGACTCCCTGGACACTCCATCCTCTTCTCCTCATACTCAGCTATTCCAGTTGTTTATGTGCAATGTGCGTGCGTGGCTTAATTGCTTCTTGTCATTGTTACTTCAGACTACAAATAAGAAATTTGGTTAGTACAATTATCTCACCATTTGTGCCTTCCTACTTCCAATTCTGTCTCTCCATCCAAAGTCTCGTTCTCTCTTAACCCTCTTTCTTTGACTCAACATGCTGACTCGACTGAGTCGACTCAACTATAGGCTACAGTACTTTATGTACACTCAAACTGTATAACACAGCCCACTCTTAATTCAACTCAGAGTGTAAAAATGTACCCGTAAGAGTTGAATTAATTAATGATCCCCCATAATGGTACTGATAAAAGATTCATACAAAGACTCTCTTTCTACTCCACAGCCATGCAAGGTAAATACACAGTTGGCTTAGGGGCTGAAACTTTTGATAACATTAGCTCTATTTGCATGTGTGTGTGTGTGTGTGTGTGTGTGTGTGTGTGTGTGTGTGTGTGTGTGTGTGTGTGTGTGTGTGTGTGTGTGTGTGTGTGTGTGTGTGTGTGTGTGTGTCTGTGTGCGTCTGTGTGCGTCTGTGTGCGTCTGTTTATGTCTCTGTCTGTCTGTCTGTACATGCCATACTGTAGCATAGTGAAATATATCATGGCCACATATCTATTTTATTAACATGGCTGGCAGCATTTTGCAGCAAGATTCACCCACAATTGAAAAATCACACCCAGTGTGAAATGAGGTGCCTTTGATGAGTTTATTTCGTTGAGCTATATTTGGAACTACAATAACAATGTTAAATGTAATTCAATAGGCTGCCCAATAGTGCCACTTGAAGCAGATACCACCCAGGTGTTGAAGTAAGCAAATATTACTAATTACAGATCAAAACGTATGGCAGGCTGCTGCTGTAGGCAGCATGCATCACGAAAAAACCAAGATAAAGTATGGAGATAAAAGGTTTCTCCCAGACAGCGGTGCTAGCTATATATATATATATATAGCCAGCAGTAGGCTGAGGGTCTATCTCTACAGATGCTTTTGTTTCCTCAGCACTGTTCTGTGAGTCATGGATACTTCCTTCCCCTGCCTAAATAAACCGAGCAGTCTCTAATCACAGAGGCCAATCAGAGCAGGTATGTGCAGTTTGTGCACCCTCAGCAAAACACTGGAGAACACGTGTATTACACACATACTGTACACTGTGTGTGTACACACGCACACACACTTGTAGTGCACTTGCAAAAACGTACATACACAACCCTCGGGCATGTTTTTATTCCAGGAATATTTGAAACATGGCAGTGTAACAGTTACATACTGTACAGCAATTGTATCTGGAGGCGAATATGCTCCTGCAGTAATACAATGAAAATAGCACGCACACGCACACACACACACACACACACACACACACACACACACACACACACACACACACACACACACACACACACACACACACACACACACACACACACACACACACACACACACACACACACACGAGGAGGACCTCCTCCGCTTAACATCGAGGTTACTCACAATGAAACATGCTAAAATATAAACCCCACCATATTCGTTCAATAAAGTACAATAAAGGATAGGATGGTGCTTATGAACACTATGGCGACTGTTCAGAGGCCTTCTGCTCTGCTCATGGAGAAGGCGTCTTTGTGTGTGAGCTGAGGAGACCTGAGCTCAGCAGTGGCGATAGTATCTGACGGCAGTCAGTTGTGGTTGTCCTTTCTATGTGCATGTGTGCACGTCTATATGCATGAGTGCAGGCTAAGTACATGTTGGTTCAGCCTCGGTGGTTTTACGATGCATATCTACGGCAGCGTCTGCTGGTATAGGCCTACGTCTAAGATCCAGAGTCCACACTCAGGTCCTGACTTTAACACTGACTGCACACACGCACGTGTGTGTGTGTGTGCGCACACTCACTCTCTCTCTTTGTCAGTCCATTCCCCAACTTGCGATGACCTTTCTGCACTGAGGTCGGATTGTGTCTTGAAGTATGTTGTTGTCTTAGCAGAGGTAATTGGTTTGGATTGAACAGTGAGCAGATATTTCATGGAAAGCTATTCACCGCTGGAATTTGGTAGATTTTGTGTCTGCCATCACACACACAATTTACAATTTACAATTTAGGCATTTAGCAGACGCTCTTAATCCAGAGCGACTTACAATAAGCAAGAACAAAAAGCATGGGAATACATCACATATGTAAAAAGCATTTATCGCGAAACATGCGTAAGCTAAGAACGTGACTAGAACATATCTATATAATGACACTATACATATAAACTATAACTAGAACATATCTATATAATGACACTATACATATAAACTACACATATGCTATACTATGCTGTACATATATACTATGAAGTGCTATGACTACTATACACTATATACTATGAAGTGCTATGACTACATACAATGCACTTATTGTGCTGTCTACATGACATGCTATAAGTCTGTTTCAAATGCTATATAAGTCTAAGAAGTGCTGTCTAAGGGGGGGTAGGGTAAGTGCTATGGGCCATGATGGAGTCTGAACACACACACACACACACACACACACACACACACACACACACACACACACACACACACACACACACACACACACACACACACACACACACACACACACACACACACACACACACACACACACACACACACACACACACACACACACACACACACACGTCTCAATCAGTGTAAGGTGATCTGTGTTCATCTGGTTCTGCTTTAGATTGGATTTGTGTCCTGGTCTGATTGGGTCTGGTTTGAGTCCAGACCCATGGTGTTTCTGTTCGTCCTAGACATGGATTTCTCTCTCTCTCTCTCCCCTCTGGCCCCCCAATCCGAGTAAAAGAGATGTTTCTCAAGCGGTCCTGTCACTTGACCCAGTGGCCTAACATGTTAATCATTTCCTGCAGCATAATCCAATGAAATGGTTGAATTAGCCGGTTTATTAGATCAGAGGACTGGGAACAGTATTGGGGATACCACACCACTACTACCATGACTACAACTGAGCACTCGCAGTGAAAGCCCCATCCTATATTAAGCATCACATCACATCAAACTCAAATCCTTGAAAACATATAAAGCCTAACTTCTCAAACGTTGGGTTCAAAGTTCAATATGCAACATGTGTCCACTATGGGTGAATCAATCTGGGAACCCAGGAAATGGATGGCGTCCATAATCTCAAAATGTACATGAAATCCAATGCCTTAACATAAACCTACAGCCTCTGAAACTAACGTATGTGTGTGTGCCTCCGTGCGTGCGAGTGCATGTGTGTGTGTTCAGGGACAGTGTTGGTCTCCTGTAGGAATGTGCTTTCAATAATGTCATTCCAGTGTTAGGGCAAAATGTTTGGCATCTACAATCTCATGTGAAACATAATCCTTTAGACAAACCTAAAATCTAAATGCTCACAATCAAAAACACTCAAGGTTCATGGTTTTGCCCTCTCTCTCCCTCTCTCTCTGTCTCTCTCTCTTTCACGCACGCGCATTTCGAGATGGAATGCTAAAGTGTCTTTAAAAAGGTGGGATCCATATTCAGGTCTTTCCCATTTGAACATTGACCCCCAGATGCTGCCCTCTGACCTGGGAGATGACCCTTGAAAGTGCACTTCCTAGTGTGGTCAGACTAAACAGGAAGTGGTGCTCGGCATGGGGCTATGGTTCTGATGAGCCTCCAGCTCATCATGTAAAACCAATGTTAAACAAAGAACAGTTCATTACAGAGCAATGGTGGCATGGAATGCATTACTACTGGTTTAATTTCTGAAAGTAATACCATTGAGTTAAAATGTTAAAATTGTATTTGTTCACACGAGAAGTGACGTACAGAACGATGTGACCTTTGACCTATACATCCCACTATAATGTTTATTTAATATATTGACATCTAAGGTTAAGAGATTTAGTATGTAGAAGATCAAATCGTAATATAGAGCTATCGAATGTATTATTACTGACTATGAGTTACAGTAGTGTGTTTGTGTGTGTGTGTACTGTATATGTTGGATGAATGTTATGGAAAATAGCTAATGGGATCTAATAAATAAATCAAAAATGAAATCCAGCAAGAAAAAAGACAATCCCTATAGGCCTACAGTATCTCTCTCCTCCTATCTCACTCAAAATCCATCCATCCATCCATCCATCCATCCATCCATCCATCCATCCATCCATCCATAGTAGGTACTGTACAGTAGGCCTATGTTCTGTTATGGACTGTAACGTTTACAGAGATAATTTACGGTATTCTCTAGGTTACGCTTAAATGGCCTCTCCTCTGCCATTTAAATGGCCTCTCCGCTGCCATTTAAATGGCCTCTCCGCTGCCATTTAAATGGCCTCTCCTCTGCCATTTAAATGGCCTCTCCTCTGCCATTTAAATGGCCTCTCCTCTGCCATTTAAATGGCCTCTCCTCTGCCATTTAAGCAACTCAGAGGCATCATTTATTCATGGCCTCATTGCAACTGCTTGGCTCGTTTGGACTCGGTGGTTGATGAGTTCTGCTCCCTCAGGTCTCATAGGGAGTCCATGAGCATCTCTCATATCGTTGCTCCCTCAGGTCTCATAGGGAGTCCATGAGCATCTCTCATATCGTTGCTCCCTCAGGTCTCATAGGGAGTCCATGAGCATCTCTCATATCGTTGCTCCCTCAGGTCTCATAGGGAGTCCATGAGCATCTCTCATATCGTTGCTCCCTCAGGTCTCATAGGGAGTCCATGAGCATCTCTCATATCGTTGCTCCCTCAGGTCTCATACTAGGGAGTCCATGAGCATCTCTCATATCGTTGCTCCCTCAGGTCTCATAGGGAGTCCATGAGCATCTCTCATATCGTTGCTCCCTCAGGTCTCCTACTAGGGAGTCCATGAGCATCTCTCATATCGTTGCTCCCTCAGGTCTCATAGGGAGTCCATGAGCATCTCTCATATCGTTGTGAGTTCTGCTCCCTCAGGTCTCATAGGGAGTCCATGAGGATCTCTCATATCGTTGTGAGTTCTGCTCCCTCAGGTCTCATAGGGAGTCCATGAGCATCTCTCATATCGTTGCTGTTGTCCAAAACCTGGACTTTTGGGCAAAACTGTATTGTTTAAAAAGACAAGAAAATAGTGAAAACAGCCGATATACAAGCTTAGATCTGATATTTGTTACTTTTGCGTGACCTGAAAAAACATCAAAAGGTGAAATATGGAGATATGAGGTTTCTGCCTGGCAGCGATGATCAAAGTGTGTGTGTGTGTGTGTGTGTGTGTGTGTGTGTGTGTGTGTGTGTGTGTGTGTGTGTGTGTGTGTGTGTGTGTGTGTGTGTGTGTGTGTGTGTGTGTAGTACTGCATTTGTGTGGTTGTGTGAAAGAGCGAGAGTGACAGAAAGAGGGAGTGGGATTCAGGTTTATGTGAAAATGAATGTGAATAGTGCAAAGTAAAACGTTTACTGTACAACTTAATGATGTAGAGATGGTGAAGATACACGGTGAAGGCTTGTTCTCTCTGTGTATATCTAACTGCATTCTCTGTAATGAGATCCTAATAGCTCTTTGTTTGTCTGCATGCATGGACCTGGATGGTGTGCCTGAGAAACTGTTGAATAGTGTGTGTGTGTGTGTGTCTGTGTGTGTGTGTGTGTGTGTGTGTGTGTGTGTGTGTACTGTACACACACACACACATACAATAGACTCTGACGATTTGTCCTTGGTTGTCTTTTCCTCACACACCATTGCATAATGTACGACAGACTTCAATGGACACCTTTACATATAAGAAGACACATGCATGGCTTCAAGTGGTATTACAAATGTATTTATTTAAATTATCCTATTTACACAACACACTAGACAATGCACTCCACTCAGGTTTACTTTACTGTTCCTTTGGTTAGTATTGAATTTGGCCTTTTCTTTTAAAGACCCTACAGACTGGAATACTTTACCAGTTAACATTAGATCCATCTCAACATTCCCGGTTTCTTCTTACTTTGAAGTTGTATGTTCTTGTTCGGTAAATATGCCATCACATCACCATTTTCTTTTCATTATTGTATTTATTATTATTGTATTACTATTATAATCATCATTAATTAATTAATTAATTAATTAATTAATGATTAATTAATCATTGTTATTTCAGTGTATGTCTGTACAGCTGTCTACCCAAATATGGAGATGTCTGACAGCATGGTATGGTATTAATGTCACACTATAGATGGCTGATGTCATAGACTAGTCTACAAGTACCCTGACAACAGGTGGCTCTCCACAGTTGGAGTTAATTGTGAATTAATCAAGGAGAACAACATTTGGCAAGATGGCAGATGAAAAGGACGCTGGGCCAGAGACATCTGTCTCTCCTCTGGAACTGGACGTGGTGAGCCAACTGCTAATTGAGCCTTCGGTACTCAAATATGACACCAACTTCAAACAGGCCTTCTACAATGCCGGGGCGTTTATCTTTGTGGGTGTCTGTCTTGCGGCCGCTGTACTAATTTACTACATCTTGGAGGCCTTTCTCCGTCCACTCCTCTGGGCTGTTTTATGTGGTACTTTCCTCCATCCGTTTAAATTCTACCTAGCCCGCCTCAGTCGGTCCTGGCTCAATGGCCTGAAGGACACTGGGACGCCGATAGTTGTGGGTATCCTGTTGATTCCTGTGTTGTGTACAAACAGTGTGTTGGAGGTGATGGGGAGGATGATCGTGCAGCGGTTCAAGGTGTTGATGATGGTCACAGTGGGCTTCCCTGTCTTCTACCTGTTCTGGAGGATCATTGGGGTGAAGGTGGTCCTTGCATACTTCTGCTGGATCATCGGCACCACCCTGGACTGCTTTCATTCTACGTGGGTTTGTACCGTAGTAATGGGCTATATGTTGCTAGTAACCTTTAAGTGGGGCTCCAGTACACAGTGCTACCTGAGGTCTCTGTCTGTTCCTGTCTGGGCTATCCTCCTGTTTTACTTGGTGTCCCTTACTGGCCCATGGAGAGTGCCAATATTTGTGCTTGTGGTCACACTCTTCATTGTGGGTTACCAAGAGTTACCAAAGGTTCCCGGTAAAGGAAGCGTCTGGCAGGCATTGACGTCTACTTCAGACACGATTTGCAATAGTTTTTCGAGCAACCTGCCACTGAATTTAGACACCACAGCTAAAGGCAAAGATGAGGTGGACACCGTGGAGACCGATTCGTCTTCCAACCTAGGCATCCCCAAGGGCCAACCTCCAATGCTAGGTAGCCTCTTCAATAAGGGGGAGGGCTCACAAAATCCCAGTGACATGTATTTCGGCCTACTGCTCTTGGCCATTATACTTGTTAAGATCTGGCTGAATCTATGGATCCTAAAGCTACTGCCCGTCCCTGTGGCCGCGTGGTTATTAAAGAAGTTGGTGGTCCAGTTTGGTTTGAAGAGCTTTGTTGAGCGGACACTTGTCTCGTGGTGGAGAGGGTTGGAAACGTTTGGACATGTGCGAAAGGATGCCCTTATGCCTGGGCCAATCAAAGGTCTCGCTCAATTCCTGCTCCGAATCGATACAAAGATGATCTTGTGGTTTGAGAAATCTGTGGACAATCTCATCAGCATATTCTTCATCTGTGCGCTGTTAATGGCTGTGCTGTTAATGGCTGTGCTGCTCACTGCTATGATTCACCACGAAAGCGTTCATGTGGTCAAAGTCACCAGTAACCTCATCAATGAGACTGTGTCCAACCATCCTGAGTGGGCCAATTGGCTCCCAGAGGCGGAGGCGGTCCAGAAGGCTATGAACTCAGCTGCTATTAACGTCCATCAACACGGTAGAGAATGGATAACACAAAAGCTGAATACGATTATAGGAGACGAAGGGAAAAACGCAGCACTTATTGAAAAGGAGGTTCTAGAACTTTGGGACACATTCTACAACTCCTGGTTCGTCGAGGACGTGACTGACTCTGGTGGACACATCCACGATTCGCTGCCGCAGAAGTCCTATTGGGAAATCCTGGACTGGGGGAACCTGTTCTCCCATATTGTGCAGGACAATATTGGGACTCTGACACATGTCCTAACGAATCTGTGGGCAGTACTGAGTCAGAATGTTGGCCTGCTTGTCAACATGACAACTGCACTACTTACCATCTTGTTCAACAGTGGCACAGCCCTACTGAACTTTGTCCTAAGTGTGGTGATCTTCCTGACCACATTGTTCTATCTCCTGAGCGCCAGCGGGGAATACTACAAACCTGTAAAATGGTTGATAAGCCTGACACCACTGTCTCAGCCTGGACCCTCCTCCAACATCATAAGCGAGTCGGTAGAGGAGGCCATCCGAGGTGTGTTTGACGCCTCTCTGAAAATGGGTGTCTTTTATGGTCTCTACACTTGGCTGACACACACCGTCTTTGGTATCAGCGTTGTCTTCATGCCTGCTGCGTTGGCCGCCATCCTGGGTACAGTGCCGTTTTTGGGAACATACTGGGCGGCGGTACCTGCTATGTTGGATCTGTGGTTGGCTCAAGGGGAGGGTGTCAAGGCCCTGCTGCTGCTGGTCTGCCATTTGCTGCCAACCTATGTTGTAGACACAGCCATCTACGCGCACATCTCAGGGGGTGGCCACCCCTATCTGACAGGCCTAGCAGTGGCCGGTGGAGCCTACTATCTGGGTGCAGAGGGTGCCATCATTGGCCCCATCATACTCTGCATCCTGGTGGTAGTGGGCAACATCTACAGCAACGTGATGAACACTGACTGATTTAGAGATGCGTACAGTAGATCCCTGAGTTTTATATTGTCTGATTCCCCTCACTGATGTATCCCTTACCCATGTTGCCTTGCTTAAACCTGTCAACAGTCCAATGTTCTGCTCGCTGAACAGCAGGCACTGTTTGCATCTTTTCAGACATGTCACTTACATTGCCGCTTTACCTAGCCATGCTAGGAAAGCAACTGCACGGGTCTTGTGATGCGAAATAATTCCAAGATGAATCACAAGTGAAACTACAATCAACTGCAAAGTCAGACTTCTGACATTCACAAAGTTGCGTCAACACGTCTCTAAAGTTGAATTCGACTCCACCGTCAAAACATGATCCAGCCCAGTGATATTTATTCCAAACCACGTTTTTCTTCAAGAAATCACCAGGAGGTGCCCTGCATTGCTCGACAACAGACCAAATCCTGCAACTATTCTGCTCGAGTCCAGTTCATTATTTCAGAAATGCAAAGTGAAGGTTTGATGGACATCTAATTTCACCCAAATCTGACTTCTCTGTCCTGTAAACAGCCCATAGCCAATCATTGTCCGTGTTTACAGGAAGTGCATGCCCCTCTTTCCAGCCAACGGCAGCCGGTTTTTCTATTGCCTGGCACATCTTGCAATACAACACTCATCCTCCGCACGCGTAAGCGAACGTCTACAAATGTTGTCCAACATGGTTTAGAAGCCTGTGTAAAATGTCCATTTGAAGGAATTGTTGTGACCATGTTTAGCAAGTGTCATTTGGAGTATCCAAATGTCCTCGTTTGGAAAATGCCTGGACTTTCGATTTACTTTGGGTATGCTTTGGATAGGCGTTTTAGGCCAATTATACAGGATTGTCAGGGTTCGTTATTAGAGTTAGATTTTTTTGTCCAAGAGGAATATTTCTTTTCACCATCTGTTCAACATAGAGACACATAAGGAACAGTAGCATACAATAGAACATACAGTAAAGACAATATAGAATCTCCCAAATATACGTCCATTAGGAGCTAACACACGTCAGCGATTTCAGGTGCAAAGAGAGCAGATTTTCATGTCAGTTTGGTGGTGCTGCGTTGACATCCAGATGGCGTTATTGTGAAGTGATGGTTGAGGAGGTCATCAGCTTTTGTGAGCGCTAGGCACCTGATGGCTCTGTTGTTTGTCTTGGGAGTTTGGGGTGTGCAGGGAAGGCGATGATTTTAGAGGCAGTATGTGTGATGCTGGTATATTTAGTTTTTGTTCAAGATGATCAATATGTTTTAAATGTATGGGGGTTGGGGGAACAGTACAGTACAAAGGATTGGTTGAATTATGCTTTTTGTTTGGTTTTTTGTCCACGTTAGCTGTAGGTACCTACCAGTGAAGTGTAAATTGTGTTTTTCTAAGCTGTCAGTTATTGTCATTGAGTAGTCTGAGGTATGGCAGTGTCATCAGAATTTGAAGTACTGTTATGTGGGTGAGGGGCTTATAAACTGTCAGTCTCTTTCTTTACAATGTAGCAGCTTTTGACACTATTGATCACGCCACCCTTTTAAAACGCCTAGAGGATGAAGTTGGTTTTAAAGGCTTAGTTTTAAAATGGTTTGCCTCCTACTTGCAAAACAGAAGTTTTAATGTGCAGATCGGGGACTGCTCTTCATCCTCAGCCCCTATCACATGTGGTGTCCCCCAGGGATCCATTTTAGGGCCTTTTCTTTTCTCCCTGTACATGCTCCCCCTTGGCGCCATTCTCCAAAAACATAACATCACCTATCACTGTTATGCCGACGACACACAATTTTATATACCAGCCACACACAACAGTAGCAGCTCCATAACCAACCTTCTTACCTGTTTGGAAGACATCAAAAGCTGGATGGCACTAAATTTCCTTCAGTTAAATAAAAATAAAACAGGTTGAGGTTGAGGTTTTTGGGCCAAAGATGATTACATCTTTGGCCCAAAAACCTCAACCGCCCGTCTATCCCACTCACTCGGCCCCCTGCAGTCAAACTCCAAAAGCTCCGTTAAAAACCTGGGAGTCTTTTTTGACACAGAACAAAATTTTAATAAACAAATCAGTAATGTAGTAAAAGGCAGCTTTTACCAGCTCAGAACCATAGCCAAACTGAAACCCATTTTAACCCATACAGACCTAATCACAGTCACTCATGCATTTATCACCTCCCGGTTAGACTACTGCAACTCTCTGTATTTGGGTCTGCCCCACTCCGCCATCTCCCGCCTACAGAGGGTCCAAAATGCTGCTGCCAGACTGATAACCGGAACGAAAAAACAAGATCATATCACCCCTGCTTTGGCAAAACTACACTGGTTACCTGTCAAATTCCGCATTCAATTCAAATCACTCCTCTTTGTTTTTAAATCCCTAAACGGCCTTGCCCCTTCCTACATCTCTGAACTAATAACAGCTCCCCCTACCACCAGGACACTCAGATCCTCCACTCTCAAACTCCTTGCAGTCCCCCCTTCAAATCTAAAAACCAAAGGTGATCGGGCTTTCTCTGTAGCTTGTCCCATACTTTGGAACAATCTTCCAACCCACATCAAGGTTAGCCCCACCCTGGAGATTTTTAAATCTAACCTGAAAACACACCTTTTTAGTCTGGCTTTTAATACAGTGTGAAGTTTTAGTGTTTATTGTTGTTCATTGTTTTTGTTGTTATTTTGTTTGTTTTGGCCCGTTTTCTTTCGATTGTATTACATGTTTTATTATTGCACTGTGATAGACTACGGTCTACCTGTTCTGGAAAGCACTTTGGGTCAACTGCTGTTGTTTTTAAATGTGCTATATAAATAAAATTGACTTGACTTGACTTGACTGAACACCACAAGTGTTGGTGATGTCAGTTGATGAGTTGTTTCTTGTGGCAATAAACCGAAATGTGGTTTAGTAAATAATGAGAGCATACATTCAAATGTGGGTGGCTGAGTAGTTGATGCTATAGTCGTAGAGATCTCAGTGCTGCTGTTGATGTGCTAACAAAACAGGGGCTCCTGGTGGAGACTCTATAACATTGTAGTAGTTTTTTTTGTTTGCGCATGCATGCATGCGTGCCTGCATGCATGCTTGCGTGCGCACATGCGTGTGTGCGTGCGTGTGCATTATGTATGTGTTCATGTGCACATACTGTATAAACTCCTCTCCTAATACAAACCTTTTCCTGGAATTTTTCACATCTGCTCTTTATAGCGCCACCAGGAGGCCGACATATGTAAAACACATTTTCTAATATTACTCCTTCAGATTTTATCCAAATTTCACGCAAAGCGGTACACATGCTCTCCATAGTCATGTGATCAAGACGGGTTTGTTTGATTTCTCATAATCCACCCTCATTGGCTACGATTGGCTTCTAAACTTTTCAGGAGTAGCCCGCTTTGTACCCGTTTTGTACAAATCGCCACAACTACTCAACAAAGCGCCCGATTGTGGTGAAACTGTGCATGCATATTCCCACTAGGCGTTGGAAGAAATGCCACTTGACAGTTTTCAAATCAGCCTCATGGTGGCGCTACAACAGGCCAAGCCACGTGTCTGTCACACACACACACACACACACACACACACACACACACACACACACACACACACACACACACACACACACACACACACACACACACACACACACACACACACACACACACACACACACACACACACACACACACACACACACACACACCTCCTAAACATTTTGCCAAACATCACACTCACACTCCTGGTGGAGACCTGTGCCCAGAAGGGCACTTTTTCTAGTTGATGATGTAGCCTACCGTTTGTAGAACTGGTTAACTCTATTGTTTGTAATTGTCTGTATCGTTTTTAATTGTCTGTAGCTTTTTTGACATCTGACTGCAGGTACAGCAGATGCAAATTGTTAAATAAATAAACAATTGTTAAATAAATTGTTAAATAAATAAACAATTGTAAAACTGCATGCAGTCAGTGTAAACACAGCAACTGAATTAGCATTCGGACAATGATCATTTAAACAGGCTTTCAATGTCAGTGCATAGCAAATCCAAATCTTAACATGGAGGACAGTGAGATAGAATAG
The DNA here is from genome assembly GCF_951216825.1 of Electrona antarctica. NCBI lineage: Eukaryota > Metazoa > Chordata > Actinopteri > Myctophiformes > Myctophidae > Electrona > Electrona antarctica. The sequence goes on along the minus strand of NC_136799.1, from coordinate 23,677,813 downwards.
ATTACACAGCAATTAAAAGTAAGATAATGAATAACTAATTTTATTATAGAAGCTCTCTAGAAGCATGGGACTGACTGAATCTGCACGGGTTTATAGAGTCATAAAAAACTCAGCCAGTCAAACACTCACGCACGCACGCACGCACGCACGCACGCACGCACGCGCACAGCAGCAGCAGCAGCAGCACTGCGCCATGCCATACAGGATATGAAAGGGACTAACATAAACTGACAGGAGATAAGATATTTCTCTGCCACACTCTGGAGATATATAGTTTTTATATTATTGGTTTAGTTTCCACAGACCATTTCCATTCCTCATTTTGGAGGTTGAAAAGAGGACAACAATTCAGAATCTCCTTAAGAATTAACGTCAACAAAGGAATAGCATGCACCAATTTCCCCACCCTGACACTAACAGACTTCAAAAGGGTGAGCGGGGAACTCGAACAGAACACACATTAAAGAGTTGCAAAACATGTTCTTGGAAATACAACAAAATCGGCCTACAGGTCATAACTTGAACACTGCATGTGCCAGTGATGGTTCAAGAAGACATTATATTATTTTGCACATAACTGTAACCTGGCAATTACATCACATCCATTTAATTTGATTACATGTGTAATAATCTCTCAAGAACAGATTCCGAGCAGCACTACTGTCGGCAGGGGAATTCAGAACGTACATACATACGGATTTCCACCGGAAGAGAAGACCAAACGGTCCAACATCTTAACCACATTCTATTGGGCGGGGCCCCCAGAGGCAAATTCAAGGAAACAAACAGCAGAGGGCGCTGTTTTGTCCTCTTTTTTTTGGCGATGCGTTCCCAGATTGCATGTGTAAAACACTGTGGTGTATGTGTACTGGAGAGGTATTACCTTTGAGGATGATACAGTCGCAGCTCTATTGCTAGTTCTGGTCGAACCCTTACTGGTCCTCACCAACACCCAGCTCTTGTCTATGGCTCCAGGTAACACCAGTGACGTGCACAGACATTTAGAGGGGCAGGTGCTCAAGTGAAAAAAGGGCACCTTGTGCAGCGCATAGAACCGGCCGCGGTTGCCTAAATTAATAGTGCGAGATATATTTTGGGGCATATTAGAAGCTTTTTATCAATAATTGATCAATGGTCCGCCTACAGTAGGCCTACAGTATGTGCCCTTGCTGTTCAGAGGGCAAAGGGCAGGTGCTCTAGCACCACCTAGTGTCTATCTGTGCACGCCACTGAGCCACACCACAGCAAACTGCTTCAACCAGCAGGCTAAACTAGACAAGGGTAGCCAGGAGGCCTCCGACCGCCTGGTGAAAGCTTGGAGAGGAGATAGGCAACACCAAGCTTATTTGTCTAATGATGTTTAATGATGGAAAAACATGCATGCCGGATCGGTTGAGGCCCAGAAAAAGACTTAATGACCGCACTATACACAGGCTTTCTACTGGGAGAAGATCAACATCAACACTCCCAAAGAATGACACCATTATCAGCACATTGAATGTCCTATGTGGGGTACCATTAACAACCTATATAAGGCAACATTTTCAAATTTTGATTGGTTTTAAGTAGTGTGAAGTGTCAAACTATGGGTTTTTCATGATTCTGAATTCATTGCAAGCATTAGTTTGGCTTTATTGTCCACAAAAACAAAATATATAGTCATCAGCTGTACGCCTATGTCTAGCAGGCTCCCCTGAATATATCCATCATTCAAGTGTATGCCCCAACGATGACTATGATGATGAAGCAGTTGCAACTTTTTATGAGGAGCTAGAGAACACCATCAAGGAGTTCTTAATGTTCAAATGCAGCCCAAAATGCATTATTTACATAAAGAGAAGAACAAAATACAAATGCAAGCAAAATAGAATTAAACAACGTTAAAAAACCAAAACATGATCAAGAACAATTAAGAAGGAGGTAAGATCAGTGGCACAGTCGGTGGCGCTGTCGCCTCACAGCTAGCTCCTGACCTGGGTGGGGATGGCAAAAGGGCCTTTCTGTGTGGAGTTTGCATGTTCTCCCCATGTCCCCTAGGGTAGGTAGTAGGTACCCTCACAAAAACATGCAGTAATCCTGATCTCTGAACTGCCTCCCATTGGCCAGCCGGGGCGCCTGGAGGGGAAAGGAACTGGTTGGAGGCGTGTTCCTTCCACGCGCTATATCCAAACGGACCCCTGTCAGGTGAAAAGAAGCTGCTTGGACGCTCATGTACTGAAGGAAGCATGAGGTCAGTCTGTTATTCTCCCCAGGTTGGCGGAGGGAGTGTAGACTAGAGCCCAGGATTGCATTAGATAATTGACACTGGGTGAAAAAAACTTGTTACAAAATCGTGGGATAAAACATAAAAAGGGGGGGGGGGGGGGGGGGGGGGGAGGAAGTAAGATCTAATTAAAACAATATGAATATAAAAAAAATAATACAACAAAAATAAAATGGAATAAACTAAAAGCAAGAGTAAACAAGTGGGCCATGGGTCTTTCTTGAGCTTGTTTTTAAAGCTATACTGTATGGTTGTTGCCCGTCTTTATATGTTCCATGAGCTTGTTCCAGGCCGTTGGCCCATAAAAGCAAAAGACAGGCAATCGGAAAGGTATGAAGGACCTGCTAAACAATTAAGTGCCTTAAAAACAATGAAGGTACTTTTAATCAAAAGTTACACAGAGCCAGAGTAAAGATGCTAAAACTGGAGAGATGGATGTTCTCTCATAATGGTTTTTGTTAAAACTCTGGCTGCCGCATTCAAGTTGTAATCTCAGAGCTTTTCCTAGAAAGGCCAGACGAAAGTGCATTACAGTAGTCGAGCCGTGAGAAGACGAAAGCGTGACGTTTTTACATCCTCCACTGACAGCTCAAATAGCAATGTTTCTGAGATGAAGGAAGGCAACCATAACATTATTTGTGTGTGCATTGAAATTTAACTAGCATTGTGTTTTATAGCCAGGTTACCCAATACCCAGTGTACTGGATCTAAACTTTCTGTCTTTATCTACAAAGTCTTCTAAATGTACTCTCTGTAAGAAAGGGAATGCAAGGCGGTGCTACAAAACCATCAGCCTTAGATACGCTGGCCAAGTAATGCTGCAGATCATCTTGAACAGACAAGGCAGAGGAAATTCTTTCAGAGGAACATGCAGGATTCAGACCAAAAAGCAGCGCCACGGAACAGATCTTCAGATAGATTGAGAAGCACCTTAACACCTGCACGACCTGTACCATAACTTCATTGACTTCAAAAAAGCCTTTGACCGTGTTGGCAAGTTATGGCAGTTACAATAATAATATCCTACAGATCATTCACACGCACTTTACACTGACTCAAGCAGAGCAGTTCGTATAAACAACAGCATGGATGACCCTTTAAAAACAACTATTGGTATCCGTCAAGGCTGTCTCCTCTCCCCTGACCTATTCATAATATTTTGCTCTAGGTCATCCTCGCCTGGTTGTCTGGAAAACATCATGAAAGAAGCAATTCAATAATTCTACACCCAAGATTTCCCATCTCCACTTCGCTTCGCCGATGACATCGACCTTATGGGGAAGGAGTGAAGCCGAACTCCAGGAACTCACCACCACCACTGTAAGATGTGGAGAGCATATGGCCCATCTCCTGGTCGACATCCACAACCATCTAACACCAACGAACATCATAATGAACAGGCAAGCACTGGAGGAATTAAAGGACTTCAAATACCTCAAGTGAGTGAGTGAGTGAGTGAGTGAGTGAGTGAGTGAGTGAGTGAGTGAGTAAAACAATAGACCAAAAAAAGGAACATAAAAAACATCCACAAGATTTCCATAGTATGTTCTAATCTGTTCTCGGAAAACATAGACTGTATAAACACTTTCTCATATGAAACATCCTGTCAACATCATTTCTCTTGGCGTTACAGATAAAAATGTAAAGGTTAGGAATAGATGGGATAGTGCTATAGGCAGGTGAGTTCATGGCTGATCTGCAATGCTCATTTTCACACTCTATTATATTACTTTTTGAACTGAATGGCATGACCATTATAGCAAGACCATATACAACAAATACTTTTTGATGTTGGGTCCAAAAATAAATGTGATGCTTATGAAGCTAACCTCACAACATTCATAATAGCCCCTCGTTTCTTATTACAGCACACCCAGTGCCAAGTTATTGTGTGTGTACATGTACGTCTGTCTGTGTGTGCGCAGGCAGGTGAGAATGCATGAAGGACAGGTTCATTGTGTCTGCGTGCGTGTGCGCGTGTGTGTGTGTGTGTGTGTGTGTGTGTGTGTGTGTGTGTGTGTGTGTGTGTGTGTGTGTGTGTGTGTGTGTGTGTGTGTGATACGTAGAGAACACTGCGTCGTCAGCAGAGTAAAAAGACTGAATGAGTCATGGCCTGTGTCTGGTGGGCTTGAATAACAGACCAGGGAGAGCGAGAGAAAGAGAGAGAGAGAGAGAGAGAGAGAGAGAGAGAGAGACCAAGATGGACAGGTAGAGAAATAAATGTCTAACTGTAACACTGAAAAACAGATAAGTTTAACTTTTATTCTGTAGCTTTCCTGCCATTGCTTGTCTGCGGTCAAGCTGCTGCTGGTCGAGTTCATGACTAGTAAGAGGAGCAGGGGTGATCGTGCTTTTGCGGCTGCGGGCCCCAAACTCTGGAACATGTTGCCCCTCCATATTAGATCTGCCGAGTCAATTGGGGCTTTTAAATCCCTCCTCAAAACTCATCTGTTCTCCCTCGCCTTTAACTGCACCTGATTTACCTGTATATTGATTTCCTGCTCTGTGCTATTGTATGCTCTGTTTTATATTTTATTGTCTCTTTTAATTGTTTTATATTGCTATGCTCTACTGTCTTGTTTCACTCTGTTCAGCACTTTGGTCAGCTTTGGCTGTTGTAAAGGTGCTATACAAATAAAGTTTGATTTGATTTGATTCGATTGCTCTGAACTGCAATACAGTGGACTGAACTGCACTGAACTAAATGGAGAGGGAGAGAGAGGGAGAGAGGGAGAGAGGGAGAGAGAGAGAGAGACAGAGAGAGAGAGTGACAGAGCGAGATATTGAATTAATGGGATGGCTCAGACTCCAATTAGGAGAACTAATGATATTGGATGTACATGTATGTCAAAGTGGGTTATTTAATTAAGACTTAGAAGGGGAAAAAACTTTGAAGAGTTGAGAAAGAAAGAAAGAAAGAAAGAAAGAAAGAAAGAAAGAAAGAAAGAAAGAAATGGAATGAATACAGAAATTAATCATGTTCAACATTACACTGTCCAAAGAGAGAGTATGTAGACATAGGCCTACAACGTAATTAAGAAGCACAGAATGAGGAGAGAGAAAGAGAGAGAGAGAGAAAGAGAGAGACAGAGAGAGAGAGAGAGAGAGAGAGAGAGAGGTGTCATGGAGTGGGGCTGAGATGGAGATGTGGATTAAGTAAATGATGATGAGCAAGAGTAAATGATGGATGGTATTGTGTCTGTTCCCCCACAGAGCTGGACACAGGTCCTCTCCATCTTTCATCTCCATGGTGATCTCTGGGAGGAGAGGAGAGAGAGAAGTGGCGGGTGGGGTCAACGAATGATGAGAAGGGAACGAGAGAGAATGAGAGCAAGAGCAAAGGAGAGAAAGTAAAGGAACAGAGATGGAGAGAGAATGGCAAGAGAACAAGAGTCTGGTTTTCTACTTTAAAAAATAGCTGATCTAAAAGTTCACAACACATTGCGCTGTGACCCACAGGCTTGATGGAGGCAAGCCATGAGTAAAAAGAGCAAAAAAAGACGGTATAATAACAGAGAGACTTCGGTCATCTATGATGTCCAACGTTAAAATTATATCATATATTATTGCGACCGGAGGTCTCCGTTAACTATGAAACTCACTCAGTCACTCAATCTGTCACTGACAATCGTCACTCACAATATTGTATATACGTTGGGGGTTCAGCGTGTTTGCTCAAGGACTCCTCAGCACGTCAGAACCTGTTCTGACATTCCATATGTTGATCCTTCCCCATCCATACTTCCTCTTTGATGTCTCCCTTTTGACTGATACCTGTCCATTTAAACTCTAGACGGGCCTGCCCCAAAGTTATTTCTGCAGCCGCACTTGGCAGCCGTCGAAAACTACAGAGTTCAACCTGGGCCCTCATCAAACCCTGTACATTCAAGACACTGCCCCCTCCATATGGAGCTGACCTGTTCTGACATTCTATATGTTGATCTGACCTCATCGCACGCTGTACACTCAAGACACGCTCCATATAAGGCCAAGGGCGAGGTCGCTTCTCACCCTCATGCGTCTTACTGGTATTGATGTATAACTAAAACATTTGGGCTTGGTTTTGCACTCCTTTTACTTCCATCATAAAATGACAGTAAAAAGATATTATGTGAACAGTGAAAAAGTAGTGGCCTATAGTGTGCCTAGAATAGTGTTTAAGGTGGCTTGCACTTTACATTTCTGATCTAGACCATATCTCACCCATGTATTATGGTACAGTAGGTTATGGGTGATAGGGTATACTGTACTACTGTAGATCGATTGGTTGGACAAGAAAGGGAGCATTGTTAGTCCTTCCATGGGCAAAACACCAGAGGGAGCTCCACTCGTACCCCCCAAATTTGCACAAACATGGGGATTAATGCACGCTACTATTCTGCCTCCAAATGTGGAACGCCATACCACCAGCCATCAAACAGTGCAAGTCCCTATCCTCGTTCACTTTACAATTTAGACTGCCCACAGTCACACACACAGTCACACACACACAGTCACACACACACACACACAGTCACACAGTCACACACACACGCACACGCACACAGTTTATTTTATTGCTCCTGTTCACAAGATGGAATAGTTTAATGCAAGCGTTTTGTGCAGTAGCAGCAGTCAGAGGGCAGCCACAGCACAGAGAAAACAGTAATTTACCACTCATGGCTGAGAGAAATAAGTATGTCCTCTCTCTGCTCCCTCTATCGCGCCTTGTCACACACTCTTTTCTCTCCCTTTCCCTCTCTTAAGTTTTACAGTGTGGCTCTTTAAGAGCCAAAAATGGTCTGATCGTTTGGGGCTAATAATCACACAACACATTTGACCTACCGACAACATATTTCTGGTGCATGTTGCCAGTAGGCCAAGGAAGTACGTACACGTATTTTATGTTATTCTTTTCACATTTTATATATATTGAAAATATTTAGCTGTAATATACGGAACGCAACCGCCTGAAACCCTGAACCTGGACCATTTCCATTGGCGGAATCAAAACAAACAAAGAGGTAGGAGCGCACACCTATAATGGGGAGGTGCTGACCACGGAGACAAATCTTGTAAAGGAAGGAGAGGTCGCACAGATCTCTACTGGGTTTGATTGCATCCGTTTGCCAAAAGACACACATCTGTCTGGTAATTCATAATTATAGGCTATACCCAAAGAGTTTATAAACTCATTGCTATTCCAAATCAATTGACTTTATACTATGGGTAAATGAAGAGGTTCAGACATGTTTAGTGAAACGCTCTGCGGAGAGGGTGATTGGCCGTCCCCTGCCCTCCCTCAAGTCCCTGCACGACTCCAAGGCAATGAGGAGAGCTAGAAAGATCATGGCCATGGCCTCCCCACCCTGCTCCCCTCTGGGAGAAGGTTGCGGATGCCGAAGGCTACAAAAGCCCGCCACAGACTAAGCTTTTTCCCCTCAGCCTCCAGGCTGCAAAAATGACTCTGGCTTCCCTACCACCCCGCCCCCTAGGGAGTGTCACCGGCACTATGACACCGGACAATGTTTGCACTATGATCCATAACTCTACACTTTATATTTATATTTCTTGCACAGTGTTGTATTTATTTGTGTTGTTCGTATTTATTTCTTATGTGAAAAAAAGAAAAATGGAATGCACACACGCAAATGCCAAAGCAAATTCCTGTGTGTTACACAATGGCTAATAAAGGAATCTGAATCTGAAAAAATAATCTGAATCTGACCATCCCAAATCACGCCTAAAGGCCACGTAGCAGCCTAAACATCACTGTATTAAAAATGACCCAACACGTTGGGACCCATACATGCAGGGTGTTCATTTCAACACATTGGGACCCATACATGGGTCTTCAACAGGTCTATGTCAGCACACCTATTAGCCGCAACACAAGATTCTTCTAATCTTCTATAGCCGCACTTTGCAACTCTAGATTTTTTTATAATGGGATGAATCTAGAGTTGCAATACCCTCCATTGACTTAACCTGACTCCGCCAGATGGGGCAGCAGAGAGTACCCTCCTGCTCCCATCTGGGAACTCTCAGGCAGACTTGATGCCCGGCCACAAAACGGCCTGGCCAATCAGCAGCAGCTAGAAGCTAGAAGCTGCTGATAGAAGTTGCTAGAAGCTGCTGCTGATTGGCCAGGCCGTTTTGTGGCCGGGCATCAAGTCTGCCTGAGAGTTCCCAGATGGGAGCAGGAGGGGGGAACCCAATGTACTCTCTGCTGCCCCATCTGGCGGAGTCAGGTTACCATTGACTCCCCACTCATCCAATTTGCGTTTGCGATCTGCTTGTCTTAAATTACGTTAAACTCACCAACATTGCAGCTGTAGTCCAAGCTTGAATTATCCTCTTTCAATCAAACTTGTTTTTCATAAAAATCCCCTGTAGACATGTTATGAGCTACTTTCTGTCAAGACATCCTCTGCAGGTGATTCTTTTTCTAAGTGTTGCAGTTTGGAAGCACTCGTTTTCTTTAACGGGTCGCGCTGCTGCCTCCTGCATTATGTGCAAATTCGAAACAGGTGGTACGCAGGGCCGTTCAGTGAATTACGACGAGTGCTTCCAAACTCCAGCACTTAGAAAAAGAATCACCTGCACAGAATTTCTTGACAGAAAGTAGCTCATAACATGTCTACGGGGGATTTTTATGAAAAACAAGCTCGGCAGATTGAAAGAGGATAATTCAAGCTTGGACTACAGCTGCAATGTTGGTGAGTTTAACGTTGTTTAAGACAAGCAGATTGCAAACGCAAATTGGATGAGTGGGGAGTCAATGGAGGGTATTGCAACTCTAGATTCATCCCATTATAAAAAAATCACACCCGTGTGAACTGAGTGGTGTAAGGTCCTATATAGACTAATCAAATGTGGTCTGACGTAATGTCTGACGTAATGAAATCACACCCGTGTGAACTGGGTGAGCATAGCAACCATGCTCATTTTTTGGTACGAACAGACACGTAAACTAACAAAGCCAGTTGTAGGAGTGGTTTACACCACTCAACAACCATGCTCATTTTTTGGTACGAACAGACACGTAAACTAACAAAGCCAGTTGTAGGAGTGGTTTACACCACTCAACAACCATGCTCATTTTTTGGTACGAACAGACACGTAAACTAACAAAGCCAGTTGTAGGAGTGGTTTACACCACTCAAAAATCTAGAGTTGCAAATTGTGGCTAAATCTTCTAATACCCTCCATTGACAGTCCATATATTATGCATAATTATATTAAAGCATTTGTTTCATAAAAGTCACACCCGTGTGAACTGAGTGGTGCAGTGACGTCACACACTAACCATAGCAACCATGCTCACCTGTACATGGCCCCAACGTACAGGTACACACCTGGTACACAGGTACAGACACGGGTACAGACAAAGCTGGTTATTGGAGTGGTTTGCAGTTTTGCACCACTCAAAAATCAACCGTAGACATGTTATGAGCTATTTTCTCATAATCTCCATAATATATAATATAATATAATATAATATAATATAGTATAATATAATATAATATAATATAATATAATATAATATAATATAATATAATATAATATAATATAATATAATATAATATAATATATAAAGTCAGCAAATAAAAAGGCAATTCATTGCTCAAAAAGAGAGAGAGAAAAAAGTATATTCCTCACCCAACCTTCAAGTCAGGAGGCCACAGCAGGTTCCACTTTGTCCAAAAGCTCTGAATAGATCTAAACCCCCGAAAATATTCCTTGACCAAGCTTTTCTTCTTCAAATCTCAAAGTTTTCCATCCCCACTACTCAATTAAGGTTTATCAATTTGTGATTCTGGTTTTGTATTGGCCTTAAAAGAGTCTATTTGACAAACCACCACCAAACACTCTTTTTGATACCTTTTTGAACCCTGGCGGCCTCACTTCCTGCACTTTATAGCTGTTCCTGGTACCTCACTTCCTGAAACTAATGCTAACATGTTTTTTCCACACAGCTCCCCCTATGAGCAAACCTATGACCATATTCAACTACACAAAACAAAACATCTGTTCCGTACACTACATTTCGGATTTCGGGGTTAAATATTCAACCATATTATAACCAATATACTGTATTCCCTTGTTATCACTCAGTATGTTATGTTATGTTTAAATTTAATTCAATACTCAGAATAGGAAATACATTTCTTCACACATTTATGTGCCAGTTTCACACAAGTCTATTGGTCAAATGCTAAGAAGAAGTAATTGATCATCAATCGAAGAGAGAGGGGATAATAAGGAGATAAATATAATGTGGCAGAAATATCAATATTTCCATTTGGCAAAGGACACAGATGGTTAGGGAGAGAACTACTTTGATGAGACTACTAAGTGGGCGGTGAATTCAGTATTTGCAATGAGCTGTTGGATATCAGTTTTTTGCCCATACCCGAGGCGGGGTTGGCGAAAGGGCCTTTCTGTGTGGAGTTTGCATGTTCTCCCCGTGTCCCCTAGGGTAGGTACCCTCACAAAAAACATGCAGTAATCCTGGTCTCTAAACTGCCTCCCCCTGGCCAGCCGGGGCGCCTGATGGAGGGGAAAGGAACTGGTTGGAATAACCATGTGTTCCTTCCACGCGCTACGTCCAACCAGGGAAACTCCCCCCTGTCAGGTGTAAAGGAGCAACTTGGACACTCAGGCATGAAGGAAGCATGAGTTCAAGTCCGTTGCTCTCCCCATGTCCCCTATATGGGGACTAGGTTGGCGGAGGGTGTGTAGAGCCCAGGATCACATTAGATAATTGACACGGGGGAAAAATGGGTTACAAAATCATGGGATGAAAAAAAAGAAAAAAAAAAGAAATGCAGTTTTTAACTCTCAAATGTATAGCATTGGAAGAATCAAATCACAAATAATGCAACAGACGGGCAGCTGCAGCCACCCCGCCTACCCGGAAATGTAGTCTCTGGGTTGTTTGACTCGTTTCTAGCACTAATTGTGTTACTCTTTGGGTATATTTGTACATTTCCACCTTCAGTCGATGCTTCATATCCATATGAGTGAAAAGGCCGGGATGATCGGTTTATTTTTCAAACACAGTTCTTATATGAAGAGATCTAAAATCCCCTTATGGGGATTTCAATGCAAATAAAAAGTACACAAACCTGTGGACTGGCGCCCTCTACTGACAGTGACATCAGGACTTCGGTGCTCTATCAGTTTCATGTGTGTGTGTGTGTGTTTGTGCTGTTGACTGCATGTACAAAACAATGTGACTCTAATCTGGATTGACCACAAATCAGAATTGGTATGGATTCTGCCTGCCAAAAATGTCGTCCTAATACATCACTTCCCTCTGCAAACATTTAATCTTCTTTCCGTCTCCATTCAGGGTCCTCATGAAAAGATAGCATTTGTTGAGTCGGCAGCGCAGCAGTCCTCCGAACTCCTGGGGTAATAGGATCCGTCTGAATGGGCCCCTGAGTGAAAACACACGCTATCACACCTACTGTACAGTACAGTACAGTACAGGACAAGCCGTCCCCTGCAGATCTATAATAACTTGGACATGAATGAACTCAGTGGTGTTATAGAGTGGGCTCTCTGTGGCTCTGTCCAGCACAGACATGAATGAACTCAGTGGTGTTATAGAGTGGGCTCTCTGTGGCTCTGTCCAGCACAGACATGCAAGCAGGAGAGAACTTGCAGAGCACATGCTGTACATAGCATGCACTTTCATACTGTACTAGCACAATACATAAACATGTTTTTTGATTGATTGAAATATGTATTAACAGTTTGCAGAATTACAGTACATTTCAAGCACAAACTCAATACAAAGGCTGTTAACTGTGAGTGGACGACCCAATTAAGCATTACACTTGTTTCCAATAGGGTCCACCATGTTCAATTCATCAAAAACATTTAGAGACGTACAAATAGACACTTAATTCTATATAGACAAAGAACAGAACAGGAATTCATCATAATTCATAATTAATAATTAATCATAATTCACAGAACAGAACAGGAATTCATCATAATTCATAATTCATAATTCATCATAATTCATAATTCATCATAATCATGTGTAAATAAAATACACAATACATGCATTCAGCATGCATACATGCACATGCTTGTACAGTATGTGCATGCGCTCAACACATGATGTGAAGCCTGCAGAGCTAGTTCAGGCAGACAAATCAGAGGCAACTTCAGGTCACTTCAGTAATCTGCTAGATAAGTGAACTGAAGGAGAGCGTCATAGGGGGTCCAGCCACCCAATTGCATTGGGTCGTGTCATTGTAGCTCAAGGTGAGGTTGTATCCCCACCCACCAGGTATATAACTGGAAGCCCAGATCTTACACGGACATAAAAACTCAAGCGGGCCGACATTTGTACTCTCTCAGAGTTGAATTAACAGCCTGGATACTGCAGTCTTTCCATCTCTGTTGTGTTGTATAAGACAGCATCATCAGCGTTGTGCTTCACAACCGAGCAAACCGGCAAAGAGATTTGCATTGTTTTCTGTAGTGCCCCGCCCCACTAACAAACAACCATTAGCCCTCTGCACACACACACACACACACACACACACACACACACACACACACACACACACACACACACTTCAAAGGGCTTTATTGGCATGAGAAAACATACGTTTACATTGCCAAAGCAGAAACCACAATACAACAATACAGCAATACAATCAAAACAAAAATGACACACACACACACGTTGTCATGGTTACCCCCTCAGGGTACTGTGCAGCCAGTCAGTGGCATCAGATCAGTGTTGAAGGCAATTAGACAGAACCTACAGCAAGCTCACACCACCTCACACACAAAGCATGCGGGGTGCCAGAAATGGGGGAAACACTGAATGACTCCTCATGCATTGAAGGAAGCATGAGGTCAGTCCGTTACTCTCCCCAGGTTGGCAGAGGGAGCGTAGCGCCCAGCATTACATTAGACATTGGCACTGAGTGAAAAAAATGGGTTACAAAAATTGTGGGATAAACTTTTAATTTAAAAAAAGAATCTGTGTCAAGGCATCTCCCCTACCGAAATGTTATATGGGGAGATAAGTTGTTTCCCATAGTGTGGTCACTGTACTGGTAACCCACACACACACACACACACACACACACACACACACACACACACACACACACACACACACACACACACACACACACACACACACACACACACACACACACACACACACACACACACACACACACACACACACACACACACACACACACACACACACACACACTTGGTGTTGGATACCAGGAGGTAAACATTAAACCTATGGCATCTGTCTAAAAATCTAAAACATATCCTAACATACTGTATGTGAACATAACACCCAACATACATCTAGCTGAGTGAGCATCTTCTCAAAACAGGTAATAAACAGATAACATGCTAAAAGCTGTTATCCTAACGTAGGCTACTTGATACATGAAGGATTAACTTGATGTATCCGAGCTGATTCTCACTCTATGCAGATTGGGGAGCCATCTCTCAGCAAGTGCCCACATTGTATAATTACCATTATGTATACGGTACATGCCTCATCTTTGACACCCACATATTGGTTTGTGCTTTGCATTTAAAATTTCACTCCATCCTTCCAACCCCACACCAATCTTCGTAACATCTTAAAACTGTTTAAGTGCCATGGACGAGATGACGAGATTAATCTAATCATGCACTGATTGCCACCGACGAGAAGACGATATTTATTTATTTAAATATATATATATATAAAATATTATATATATTTTTTAATCCATATTTTGAAAATTCCTCTAATCTGGTGTGCAGGTGATGACATGCACATGACATGCACAATATAATTACATTTTCTTTCTTTTATTTATAATGGGAACACTGGCACCCAGGACCAAAACTGGTGTCCACCCCCTGGCACTTAAGGGGTTTAAGGAGTGAACAGACTACACAGAGTAATGGGTATACAGGGAGAGACTTGTCAGGTTGAAATTGACTAGCAGCCAATGGACGGACACACACACACACACACACACACACACACACACACACACACACACACACACACACACACACACACACACACACACACACACACACACACACACACACACACACACACACACACACACACACACACACACACACACACGTTGAGACAAATTGCTGGTGGAAGCCCATCACTAATGATCAGGTCGGAGTAGAGGCCACCCTGCAGCAAAGGAAAACCTCAAAAGAGACAGAGAGGATCATGGGACTGGACCCCGCGTGCTCAAAGAGTGTCTAGGGACTGGGTGACATTAGCTCACAGCGCTGCCAATTACAAATGTGAGCTACCCACATACTGCTTCTGCTGCATAGTGCATACTATACAGTACACATACTGCAGTGAGGTAGAGTCTGTGGGGGCCGGGGGGCCAGGGCCCCCATGAGGAATTGGACCAGGGATCTCGGCCCCCATGAGGAATTGGACCTGAATATATATTCGCCTCGGTTCGTCCCGTTTGTGCCGCATCAGGTTGACTTTGTATGTAATCGCGCTGCTCTAACCATCCAAGTCTGACACCTTAACACGTCTGTTTTCCTCACTGTCTGGGGCGGGGGGTGGTGGGGGGTGGTGGGGGGTGGACCGCGTTGCCTGTCCCTTGTACACATGCAGATCAGGCATTGAAATGCTAATCTGGGTGCTTAACCTGCCAGGTAGGTAAGAGTATGCATGCATATACAGTAGCCATACTGTACTCTGCTTCTTAGTAGATTAGGCTATACAAGTTAGGCAGCACAGCCACCGTTCCTCTTTTTATACTTTTGTATAGCCTATGTGCAATGATTAGCGCTGTGCTGAAGCAGGTGGAATCAATCTAAACGCAATTATCTGACATTCAGAGGTGTTGTGCACCAGCGAATATATATTCAAGCTCCAAAGTCAAACTCATAAGTTCACAATGATCATGCCGCCCTTGTGAGCTTTAAGATGATCAGAGAGAGAGAGAGAGAGAGAGAGAGAGAGAGAGAGAGAGAGAGAGAGAGAGTTAGAGAGAGTGCATTATATTTATATATCAATTCTCTGCGGATTATGAAAATAATTCGTCCCTGACATACTGTATACTGTACTATTTAGTCAGAAAGTCCATGACAGGTTATTTCAGCATACAGTTCTTCAAGCCAGTGTTTCATAACCTGGGACCCCTCCCCCTTGAGGGCCAAATAAGGCCTTGTCTGTTTGGATTACAAAATCATAATTTATGGATATATGGATATAAAAAATAGCCCACATCGAGACTATCCAATATAGCCGCTCACAATGAAGGTTTGACAAAAGAATTGTGACATGGGCCATGCATGAGCTACTGATACTTTGTTGATGCAAGTTTTAATGCCAATACCTTTGTACTTTTACTGAAGCCTTTCACTTGTAACAGAGTACTTCCATAGCATTGGGAGAATTCTCTACAACCAAGGTGAGCTGGGTTGCAGAGGTTATACAATTTCATCCCATGGGATGCAAAGGAATTGCATACACATTTTGTATGCAATTCCTTTCCATTCAATGGGGTGATTCATAGTAGATTTGGTGTCCATATTGTGTGGTATTGCTACTTTTACTTAAGTAAAAAGAGTAGGTCTTGGTGTCATCTTGCTCAAGA